>NW_012140191.1:356250-358476 GCF_000956105.1 Propithecus coquereli
AAATAAATTATCCAGTTTTAGATATTCTGTTATAAGCAACAGAAAATGGCAGAAGACACTGGGATTTGTTTCCTTTTGCATAAGTCATTTAGTTTTATTGAATTTTTATTAGGTGTTCCAGGTATTTTTCATTCAATAATCATCTACAAAGCTACTACTATGAGCTAGGTACTCTTCTAAATGCTCGAGACCCCACAGTGAATAGGACAGATATAGTTTCAGTTCTCATGGAGTTTAAATTTACTGGAGTAGATGAATAATTTATAAGTAAGAAAGTAAATAGTACAATTTCAAAGTGCTATAAAAAAATAAAATAAGAGCAACTAGAGAAAGGTGTCTGCTTTAGATAGAATGGTTCAGAAAGGTCTCTCTGAGAAAGTGTCATTTGAACTGATGAGTAAGATCAGCCATCTGGGAGAGAGTGTTAAAGGCAGAAGACACAGTGAGTGCAAAATCTTAAGATAGGGATAAACTTGATATTTCTAAGGGAAAGAAAGAAAATCTGTATTAGTCTGCTTGGGCTGTGTTGTCCATTTTCTGTTGCCTATAACACAATATCTGAAACTGGGTAATTTTTAAGAAATAAATTGATTTATCCCATCCAAATACTAATCATGCCCAATGCCACTTAGCTTCCAAGATTAGACAAGATTGGGCATGTTCAGGATGGTATAACTATAGACATGAAATAAAATTTATTTCTTACATATCTGGAGGATGGGAAGTCCAGGTTTGGGGGCTGCATCTGGTGAGAGCCTTCTTGCTGGTAGGGACTCTCTGCAGAGTCTTGAGATGGAGCAGGGCATCACCTGGTGAGGGAGGTGAGCATGCTAGCTCAGGTCTCTCTTCCTCTTCTTATACCAGTCCCATTCCCAAGATAACCCATTAATCCATTAACCCATTAATTTATTAATTCACTCATCCATTAATGGATTAATCCATCCATGAGGATAGAGTCTTCATGACCCAATCACTTCTTAAAGATCTCACTTCTCAATACTGTCATATTGGAGATTAAGTTTCAACATGAAGTTAGGAGGGGATAAGCATTCAAATCATAGCAGGCTACAATAGCAGAATATCATAGACTGGGTAGCTTAAGCAACACAAATGTGTTCCTCACATTTCTGGAGGCTGAGAAGTCTAAGATCAAGGTGTCAGCAAGGCATATTTCATTTTCAGGCATCTTCTCTTGGTTTGTAGGCTTTTCTCTGTGTGCTCACATAAATTCTTCACAGTGTGTGTGGAGAGAGAGAGATACTTAAATACCTGCCCAATCTCTTGACAGATCATCTTGGTTGTCACCTGATAATTCTCACCTAATTCACACTTCTTGACATATATGGTACATTTCAGAAATCATAAAGCAACCAATCCTATTGGATTAGGGCCCCATTGTTATGACCTTATTTAAGTTTAATTTTCTGCTAAAGGCTCTATCTCCAAAAAAAGTCATATTGAGTGTCAATGTTTCAATGTATGGCATTTATGGGGACACAAATTAGTCCCATAGCAGCTAATAAGGCATTATTATTGAAGAGGTATTGATACAGGTAGAGAGGAAATAGGTCATACAGTGTCTTCTAAACTATGCTAAGGAGCTTGATTTTATTCTAAGTGATGTGAAGTCATTGGATGGTTTTTAAAGCATATTAACAAAGTCTGATTTACATTTTCAAAATTTACTATAGTGGCTCTGTGGAATATTGAATGTAAAGAGGAAAGAGTTTCAGTGGGAAAACCAGTCAGAAAACTACTTCATGGTCAAAAGGAGAACTTGGACGAGGACAGTTGTAAGAGGCATGGCATAAGTGAACTGGATTAGGATGTGACATAGAGATAGAGTCAACAGGGTTTGCTAATAGAATGGATGGAAGGGAATGGTGAGAGAATTAGAAGTATAAAATCTAAATTTTAGTTATGAGCTACCAGATGGTTGGAAGTGCCATTTGTTAAATGGAGAAGATTGAGGGAAAAGCATTTGAGGGTTGGGTGTGGCTGAATCCAGAGGTTTGTTTTGGATTTGTTGAGATGTCCTCCTAGATATTCAAGTACAGGTGTCAAATAGGCAGCTGGATTTATAAATCTTGAGTTAAGTCAGAATTAACGTTAAAAATTAGAGAGTTATGGCGATATAGCACCTCTTGTATACTCCTGGATAGAGCTGGAAAGCATTCTACTAAGTGAGATATCCCAAGAATGGAAAGACAAGCACCACATGTACTC
>NW_012140191.1:358526-360699 GCF_000956105.1 Propithecus coquereli
TAGAATCTATTAATTCTATCATAATTTTTAAAATGAGACTACATTTTTATGACCTTGTCAATTTCTCTATTGATAAAGCAAGAATAGGTAGAGTAGAAATGATCTACAGACATATTTTTAAATGACAGGCATGGATAAAGTATTGTCCAAAGCAAAGTAATTTATGGGAAAAAGGCAGTTAAGGATGAAAACATTCATCATGAAAATGGGAATACTGAGAAAAAAAAGAAAGTTCAAAAATAAAGTGTGACAATTTATGATAATAGAGATCTCACAATATTTTTAGAAATGAATAAAAATTAGTGGCCTTTGATTGAAAAGAAAAATCAATAAATTAATGCAAATTGGAAAGATTAGGTTTTGGCCAAGAATGAATTTTGAAACGTGGGTTTTTTTTTTTAATAGAATAAACATTTGTATATGGTACCAATGAATTCACTTTGATTAAAAAATAATTCAATGGATAATAAGTTGGATGAAATATGTGAAAAAAATCTGTAACTCTGATGAAAAAAAGGCAATTTCACAGATTTACTATCACAAATTATTGTTACCTCTTCATAGCAATAAACCTACATAAATTTTCTTTTTATTCTTAGATTCTAACTATGAGCTTTTTCTCAAGAGAGATTAGGCAGTGCAAATGCTTGTATTGTTCAGACAAAGCTGGCAACGACATAGAAATCCCTGCCAACACTGTGATAGTAGCAAAGCCCTCTCTGGGAGAATGGTTGACCAGATGCAAACCAACCTTTCCTTTAAAGAACAATGGGTGCAACTTAAGTGAGATGAAGGCGATTCTTCTGTGGAGGATATTCAGTCAGATGTCTCCCTAATATTACCTGTTTTATTTGCAGAATACAAAATAAAGGATGTTAACTTTGGAGGGATTGTCTAGTCAGAGGCAATGGAGTTGGCCTAGTGGGGAGATTTTTAGAGCCACAGTTCTGGAGTTAGATTTGTCATCTTAGAATCCTATCTCTGCCATTGCCCTGTTATTGGATGGTGCACAGTTAATTGATTTCTCTGGGCTTCAATTTTCTCATTACTAAAATGGGTTAACATGTGCATCATACAGTTATGAAAACAAGCCTGGAACAGAAGAAACTCAATGAATGTTGATTATTGTAATAATTACCTCAGTATAACATCCCTCCAAATTCTCCATAGCTTTCTAGTAGCTAGCAAAAGATGTTAAGAGGCAAGAAAATTCTTCTGAGGTACCATTCCCTTTGACTTCCTTCAGAGGTCAGATTTTGCTAATCGTATACTACAAGTGAATGCTCCATTGTGTTTCTAAATTGCAGAGTACCTGGTGGAGGCTTTAAGAGTTTATCAAGCTTATTTTCTTGAGGATTATACTTAATTTATTTTAGACAAAAGATTTCCTTGGGGAGCCCTAAAAGCTTGAGATAGAATTTATTTTAGATGGCATTGTCTAATTGTATCTCAAAGGGACTTTGGAAGAGGCAGCATGGCACTATTGAAGAGCTCGAATGTTTTAAGCAAACTGAGCTAAATCCTGCTTACTTACATGTAACCTAGAGTAAGGTTCATCTACAGGAGCTTCAGTTTTCTTACCAGAAATGAAATCATAGTAAATATGTGCCTGGTTCTGTGAAAATTATTTAAGAAATACAATACCCATGTAATATTCTTTTTTATTTCAGCATATTATGGGGGTAGACAGGGGCAATATACGTAAACCCATGTAATATTTCTCATTGACCATTACATGTTGGTTGATACATATCAATACCACACATAGCTCCTTCAAGCCACTTCAGTATTTCTCAAATTCTAGGTGCTATGGTTTGAATACTTGTCCCCTTCAACTCATATTGAAATTTAATCCCCTCCATGACAGTATTGAGAAGTAGCGCCTTTAAGAGATGATTGGGCCATGAAGGCTCTGCCCTGATGAATGGATTAACCTACCTAATATATTAATGGTTTACCATGGGAGTGCATTTGTTGGCTTTATAAAAACAGGAAGAGAGACCTGAGCTAGTACACTCAGCCCCCTCACCATGCAATGCCCTGCAATGTCTCAGGACTGTGCAGAGTCCTCATCAGCAAAAAGACCATCACCAGATGCAGCCCCTCGACCTTCGAATTCTCAGCCTGTATAACTGCAAGAAATAAATTCTTAACTGATCAACACGTAAGTGCA
>NW_012140191.1:371454-386366 GCF_000956105.1 Propithecus coquereli
ACTAAGTCGATTAGAGTCATGAAAACATTATAAAAAATGAATAATGTACAAAAAGAATTGCTCAGTTTTATACATTTTATAGTAAAGCTTCAGGACTTATTATTTATTACCAGATGCTGATGCCAGGCTAAGACATCTGGCACAGTATATGAGGAAATACACTAATTTAAAAAAAAAAAAAAAGAAAGAAAAGCACTGAACTTAGCTGTTTTGTAACCAAATTAAATTAAATACAAGGAATGCTATGACAAAACTGAAGTTGTATTAGGTATGCATGTACTCACCATTTAAATTGAGACTTGGATATAAATAAGACTGATTTTTCTGTTCCTTATGTCTTTGCTTCTGTCTGTCCATGTCTTGATCATTCAAAAACCTTGAATGTAATTTTAAATTCAAATTCAAAATCTTGAAGGCTGATCATCTAGTTAAGACTCCCAATTTACTAAGAAAAATGATGTCTAAAAAGGTATATTCCTTATGGAAGACCACCTAGTAAGGGACAGAACAGACAGATAACCCCATAGCTGGACTGTTTGCCCCCCAAAATCTTGTATAAATATCATATCTGCTTTTAAACGAATGAGCAGCCCACGTTTCCACTATTTTTTGAATTGCTTTGGCTTACATAACCATTACATCAAAAGACACAAAAACAGGTTTTGGCCACAGATTAGTAACAACAGATATTCCGCCATCATGGGCCCAAATCTTGCCTTGGCCTTGTGATAGTAGTTCACAAGTATGGCCGGAGTACTGTTTTAAAACGTTTAGGATTCTTTTAAACAGGGTCTGAACAATAACAAAGATACTCAGGGTTCTGTGGGTTTTGTTTGTGTTTTGCTTTGTTTTATCTGTGAATACAGATTTCATACATCTGAGTGCCATTTTCAGTCTTTCAAGTTGTAAGACTAAAGTGGTGTTCAAAATATGCCAAAGCTCCTCAAAGCCTTTTGGGAGTTCTCCCTTCAGACTTGTCAGCTAGGTCAGTTCACCAGTTATAACAACAATGTTATTTTTACTTCTAGTCTTTTTCCTTTCCCTGCTTCCTTCTTTCTTGACTTGTGCCGTATAGAAACTTGGGGGGTAACTGGGAGACTAAAACTTCCATTTTGCAAATTGGTAATATGATTTTATTGTTTGTATTGCTAGAAGCTATTTAAATATGTGGTGAATTTCCAATAGTCAGTAAATATCGTCCAAATATTTTACCCAGATATGTCTGTTGAAGAAGGGATGGTTATATACTATTGACCTGGAGAAGTTGTGGTAGGTGTTGTTTTTCAAATCTTAATTAAGCATAATTCATTTTTTGTACTTAAAAGCATATGGAGAGACAGTTAAATGAGTTTTTGATGAAACATGAGCCAATCACTCTTAGTAGAAGAACGGCAAGGCTCTAAATTAAAGGTTAACTATAAACTTCAGAACTGACTAAAACAAGGAAGGCATGGGAATTATTACCTAATTATGATGCAATTCAGCGGAAAGTGTGTAAGGTTGATTTCAAGTACACTAGCAGAGGTTGTCATTGTACATAATGGTTTCACTAGTTCAACTTGTAAACACATGGAAACACCATTCAACTGCCCCTTTTGGAGTTAAGGAAGTGGCTTCTCTGACCAAGTGAAGTTTTGATATTGAGGTTTGAACTAACAAAAATACCCATTTATGCTGTACGTTGAAATGTTCCAAGCCTAGACTTTTTTTAAACCACCCCTGTTTTAAATATCTTTTTAAGGAGACATGGAGCTAAATAACCAATCTAATAGAAAAATAGCGATTTAATTTATCTTAGTGATTAAATCTGTTCAATTATTTAGAACACAATTATTCATTTCCTGGACAGTCAAGTGTAAGGACCATCTATGCGTGTTCTCAGAGACAATGCTCAAGGTTCTGGTAAGAAGGCAGAGATGACCAGCCCAAGAGAAGAAGATAGAAGCTATGCATCGGGACAAAGAGGAAACACAGCCAGGCTGTGCACTTGAGAATCTCCCTTAGGAGAAATCCTGGGCTACTTTCCTTTGCTCATCCCGGGAGGATCTAATATACAATGTCCTCTGATTATGGGGGTTGGGGGTGGAGTGCTTCCAATAAACTATGATGGACTGAAACAGATGTAATCACTAGCCTAGGGAATTTATTACTGAAAGGAGGCAACAAGAACGTGGACACTAATGCAGGAAGACAGACAAAAGTTTTGTGTGTGCAGCCACCAAGAGCCTGGCTTCAGGAATCAATCAATTTATTCTTCCCTTTTTCATTCACCTTATGGGGGTCAAAACAACTTGACTTTGATAATGCAATTTTCCAACCACTTACAAATCAGGTAAATTGTGGTCTTTCTGATATACTCTTAACAGAGCAACTGTTTTTCCCCAGCTATTTCCAGCTGCTTATTCTTCAGGAAGAGCAAATCCAACCGCATGTATGCTTTCGAAGCAGTTTTGAGTTTTAAAAGGAAAAGGCTTCCATCTACTGGATGCTTTGAGTAATAAAGATTATGAGAGTCCACATTTGATTTTATTTTTGTGCTGGTGATGCATCAACTGGCATATCCATTTAGAGGCTTCATAATTCTTTTGAATTGCATTTTATTGGAAGAATGTAGTCATTACTGAAGACTTTCATATTTTACAAAATAGAAAGCCTAGATGATGTCACACAAGGGAGTCAAAGGAATATATAATTTACTTTTCTTTTCGCTTGGAATAAATGATATGGAGCAGTTAAATACCTAACAAAGAAGTTCTGTTTATTAAGAAAATACACAATAAAGATATCTTTACCTGGAATCTCAAGATGGTTGAAAGAGAATGGGGTGTTTTTGTTATTTTTTTCTTTATTCAAATACTCACCTCACTTTTTCTTTTCTAAAAATTGTATTACATTTAATGGGCAAGTCTCATCTTCGATAGAGTCCCTCTATTTTGAGCTCAGCTCGTACTATTCAATGACCTCTCTTCTTGCTTATATGTTACACTATACACTAGATAAAAACAAGGGTCTTTTGGGGGCATACTTTGAACTTCACTAGAGGGAGCATATATATGTATATAATTTGAGATAAATCATGTAATATATTTCTTTCCTATAATCTTTCACTAAGTCAGTAAAAAGAAATGAAGATCCTTTTTTCCAGAAGAGTTAGACTTTAAAAAGAATGTGAGAATTTGAGGTTTTTATTTTTAAAAATTCACTTAATAGAATGAAAGATGTACCTACAGTGTAACTTTTCAGTGTCTGTGTCTTATTGAAGTCTTTTGAATTTGTAATCCCAATTACTATCAAAGTCATATTGAGTATCTTTTATACCAACTGAAAACAAACAAGAAATTATAGGTTAATGTTGCCCACTTATTGGCATATTATGTCAAAAAGACAAAATTTTAAAAATATGATAAGAATTGTTTTTTTTTTTTTTTTGCTTTAAGCTCATTGATATCTAGGACAATATAATCGGTGGATTTTCCACAGTTCCATGAAGTTAGGTTGAAGAAATAAAGCCAAAAAATCTTAAGACTTGTCCCCTAAACTATAGCAAATATCAAAGGATTCCCAGATAAGTTCTCTACAGCTTCAGCGAATTTATCCCTTTATAAACTGTGAAGATATAATTCCACACCTAGAAAAGAATAAGCCTTGCTAAAGCAGAATTCTGTTAGGGTTGCCGTAGACCTTATTTTGAATACTCTCAGCATCAGAACCTGGAATATAATACAATGTTAGGATTCACTCCATCCAGATATGTTCTTTTAATTATACCTGAAGGCTTACCTAAAATAGGATTTTTTGAAGACAGTGAAATGCTTTGCTGAAAATAGGAAACATATATAGTTTATATTTAAATGTACATTAGCTTGGTAAGTATATACAACAAATATTAACTTATAAAAGATATATGATAATGATTCCTCTATAATAAGGACCTAAATATTTTAGTCCAGTGTTTTTTTTTCTTTTTGAGTTGTCTGAGTTCTGTTCATTGTCTTTTTTGTGACCTACCTTTTCTACATATCTATGGCCCATACAGACACTGGGAACTTTTTATTTTATTTTTGCAACAAAAAATTTCTTGGCATTTAAAAGAGAAAGAAAAAGAGAGATGGAATTACATAGCACAAAATCTCCCTTCTAGTAAATGTTCATTCTATTGTTAAAAGAGAGCGAGAGCGATGGAAGAAAGACGGAAGGGGGAAGTAGGGGGGAGGAAGGAAGAAATTAGCCTTTTCTTTGCACTTGCACCACTAAGCCAAGCCCAGACCATCTAAATTTAACAATAAAGGAAGAATCACTCTGAGACTTTGGTCTAAAAATTCACTTTAAAGTATTTAAAGGAGACTACACTGAAGCCTAGAAGAGAACACGAAGGAAATAAAAATGAAAAATTACATAGAAGTAGTTAACCTGACTTAAAAATAATAGTTCATTTATTCATTCATTCAACAGACATTTATTCATTATTTAATATGTCCCAGGCATTCCTCTAGGTCCTAGGGATCTAGAGGTACATGAAACAGACAAAAACATTTTTCTTCATGGAGCTTACCTTCTAGTATAAAGACAGGCAATAAATAAATAATTAAATAGTATGTGTGATTATGATAGTAGTAGCTGAGGGAATTAGTAGATCATGAAAGGGAACTGGGTGGAGTACCGGTGCCATTTTAGATAGGGCAGTCAGGGAAGATCTCACAGAAAGACTTTAGTGTTTTGATCATGCTGTTGCTGTGGCCTAGAGGTGAATAAAAACTCAGGAGTCCTTGAGGACATGCCACCATTTTGGGGGTGCATTCCTTTTTAGTTGAATTATCTTGGCCTTCCTTCTTGTGACTGCATTGATATGACCTCCATCATTTGGGAGTACTCTCAACCCCAGTTAGACTACTCAAATTTCAGACCCACTCACCATTTCACCTTCAGTTTTCCGTGGGGGGAACTAACACAGGGAATGCCAGTTCTTTATAAAAGAAACCTTCGCCTACACACCACACTTAAGTTCAACCCCCATTCAAAAGGTTCACTGGGATAATAGCAGGAGATTGTTCTGCTACACTTGCTCAATATTCAGATTAAGAATTGATAAATTATCACAAATGTTACTGAGACCCCTTGGTTGACTATCTTAGGAATGATCCTAGATTTTCAGCCCTGTGCCTTCATCTGAGATAATGAGAAGGAATGTAACTAGTATTTTATGTTGATAAGAATGACTTCTTTTCATACTTCCCGCTAATAGGAAAAGCCTGAACTCTAGAAAATTTACTTCAAAACCATTATCCATCCTTTCTGCTGTAGTCGCCTAATATAATTTAGTTTACGCATGCATAAAAATTGCATTTTATTCTGCCTAATTTAAACAATGCAGGAGGCAGATTGGTCACAACAATTTCCTGTATTACAAAAGTATGTGTTAAATGTCGTGTATTAAGAAGACAAAGATAATTTTCCTTTGTACCCATTGACCAACCTCTTCCCATCCTCTCCTCATGCCCCCTCCCATACTCACTGTTCCATTCTGTGTGATATCAAATCTTATTTTGTAATTCCACATGTGAATGAGCTCAACCTTGATTTGATCATTGTACAACATATATGTGTATCAAAAGATCAAATTGTACCCCCATAAATATGTATAATTACAATGTGTCATTAAAAATAATATGAATAAAAATTTTTTAAAAGATAATTTTCATTGGATTAACCATTGATATGCATTGTTTTCTCATGATGCCTCTACATTGGCTTTGATAGCTAAGAATCTTCTGTATTCATTTAAAATTTAATAGACTGTGACTTTAAAAAGAATATTTAAGTCCAAGTCTCAGGAAAAGTTGTTGTACTGTCTAATAAGAAGGCATATTAACAGCAGTATTTTTACAGGACATATAATATGTGGCTAGAAATATAAAATTGATTAAGATTATTTAGTCCCATGAAAATAGTAATAAAACCCTGTCTTAATGATTGTTATATGAAGCAGCAAATATCTTAATCCATGACTAAAATCATTAAAAATTGCTTTAAACTTTTTCTAATCTAACAGAAGAAATACAAACTTAAAAATTATTTATATTTATATCTAAAAATTTAAAAAGTAAAATAAAACCATAATCTGTTATTTAATTATGAAATACTTTATTGCAAGTTTATATAATTGAACAAACAGCATTTATAATTTTTTCAACATACCAATCAATAGTTAAAATATTTGAGCTCTAACTCTGTGCCAGGTACTTCGTATGCATTATCTCATTTATTTTCTCATAATGATCCCATGAAATATTTACAATTATTATATCTATTATACCTTCCAGGAGTAAAGGAATTTATCAAGGGTCTTATGGCTAGTATATCACAGACCTGGAATTCATAGTCAGGTGGATCATTCACATGAATGAAATTAGTAATGTAAGTCTCCATTGCACCACAGTTTGCAGCTTAATGGTTTTTAGACTCTAGTATGACATTTCAAAAAGAGGTAGTAGAATATCTTTCTTTATCTAGTCTTAGTTATGTGTTAATATTTACAGAAGTCGAGCTTTTAAAAGATTTTTTAAATGAATATATTAAGACATGAAATGACAATCTAAACAACCTTATAATATTCCTCCCAGAATGTTTTTCTTAGTTTTCTGGGAGATTTTTATAAAATGTTCAAAGACTTAATCGTGTCAGAATCCAAAAGAAGACATTTCAAACGCAATCTGAAATGACACAGAGGGATAACATATTAATTATTTATCAATGTAGACTAAATTACCAAAAACTTAGTGGCTTAAATCCACACACAGTGATTATCTCCCAATTCCTGTGGGTCAGGACCCCAGGGGTGGCCTAGTTGAGGCCCCTGCTTCAGAGTCTCTTACATGGCTGTAATTAATGTGTTGTCAGGGGTTGCAATCTCATCTCAAGAGTAGACTGGGGAAGGATATGCTTCCAGGATTATGTGGCTATTGTCAGAATTTATTTCCTTGTGGATTATCAAACTGAAACCCTTAGTTCCTTGCCTGCTGTTAGCCAACAGTTTCTTGTCATGTGGGCATCTCCATAAGCCAGCTCACCATGTGGTAGTTTGCTTCACAAAAACCACACATGCAGAGTAGATTATCTGCCAGCAAGATGTAAGGTACAATCTTACGTGTTATCATGAAAGTGACACCCCATCACTTTTGTCGTATTTTTCTTGATTAGAAACAAATCACAGGTTCTGCCCATACTCAAGGGAATGGGATCACACCTAGGCATGAATCCCAGGAAGTATGTTATAATAGAGGGACACTTTAGTATCTGCTTCAGAAAATAATGCAGAAACAAGCAAGTAAATAATCCTTGGAAATAGCCAAAGGAAAAAAAAAAATTTTATCAATATATTCCCAGTTAAACCAATTGGCACTTCCTATAATGCCCACCCACTCTGCTCTATCTCATGTCACCCACCTTTAAATCTCCACCCAGAAAGCACTTTCTCAGAGAAGACTTGCCTAACCTGGCCATCTCTGACCACCAGCGGATCAGTTGTCTATTCTTTGCATTTATACCCTGCACATCTCTTGAATACATTTGTAATTTCACATTCCTTAATTTCTATTTGTGTTGGTTATTAAGCAATAATCAAGCTGATGAGGGAAAAAACTGTATATGATTTTTGTTCAACGCTGTATTCCCATTCCCTGGCAAAGTGTATAACACAGGGCGAGAAACAACCTTCTTTTGAGTGAAGAAACAGACAGCGTAGTAACCTGGAAGTTAGGAGACCTAGGTTCCAATACATGCCCTTTCACTTACTAGTTGTACTATTTCACAGAAGTCCGATCGAATTTCCAAGCCTCAGATTTTTCAACTGTGAAAGGTCATTTCTGAAGCAGAGTTTGAATTTTGACACAATTTTGTGATTTTACACTGTCGTTAATACATAAATTTTTACTGCATTGAAATTTTTTCTCCAGAATTTTCTGGCAACGGATTCCTTCATCTTTTGACCAGTGATTTTGAGGCATTAACCTATTTGTCACAAACGAAGTTAGAGGGCAAGAGAAATAAGGTTTGTAAATTACAAATATTTTAAGAAACACTCCTGATGCTCCCCAGAGTCTGTACCTTTGAGTGCCACTGCAATGATACAATTCAAAATGTTTTACTTTCCCCAGGACAAATCAAACCCTCACCAGAAAACAAAAACTACATTGCACACATGCTATTTCCTTTCAAGTGGTTGGAATCCTGGCATCCTGCCTTCCCCTTCAGTTGCCCAATCCCCACTATGGACACAGAGGGTCTGTGAAATTCAGTGGTGGCGTAGTCCTAGAACAAAGACATCTTGATAAAAACTTTAAAACCTCCAAAAAAGAAGAGAGGCATGTTAGAATTCTCTGCGGAGTAGAGAAATAGATTAATAAGCAGAAGAATATTTTAGTATCACAATAGTATAGCTGATAGCCTTGGCCTGCTTTCATCATGACTAATTGTTGCCCTCATTTAGTAATTTCTGAGACGTTCTCATATCAAGCAGTGATAAGTCTGGTTTCTGAACTGTATGTTATGCATGCAATACATAAACCTTGCTTTGTTTTCAGTATCAATTCCTTGATACAACTGGTGCTGGAAGAAGAAAAATACTGCATGGGAAACGCAGGAGCAATATGTTACTCTACCATTCCCAGAAGTCATAAGTCAGACATATACTTATTGAAATTTTGGTCATTGGTTTTTCGACAGAAACATTGCACGGTATCCTAGAGTCTACTAATGACACTCCTATAGCCTTTTTCAGCTCACTCATTTATAATAGTTTAGAACAGCAGGGGAAAATCGGTCGACAATGGTAGCCAAGAATGATTTTTACAATTGTTCATTCAAACCACAAATTGACATGTTCTCTTAGAATAGTTTTTTTTTTTTTTTAATCTCAATTTCTACTGTTCTTACTGTGATATCTTAACTGAGAGTCCATGATGGTGGAATTTGTGTTTTTCTTTGTTAATGTGTGGCATATGTGTCAAAATCACCCCAGTGCACAATGTGGATAGGAGAAATGGCAAGTGCAGAGAGGAATGGAGCTTCAGTTTCACTTTTATTAGTTCTTTGGGGTTAGAAAAATCTTTGGGTTGAGACTTAAATGATACCTGTAGGAGTGCAATTGTGAGAAGTCTTGGAAGTGATGTATGGTATGTTTCTCACTGAAAGGGCATGTGGGCAAAAGTAAGTGTTTGATTTCCCACTTCATTCATCTGATATATAACAGAAGTACACAGGCTCAGAAAATAGCCTACACTTCTGTTAGGAGATGATGTGCCTCTTGAGGTGCATATCCACATTAAAACAACAACAAACGTAATTGGTAACATTCAGTGATCACTTACTATGCATCATGAACTGTTTAAGTGTTTTATGTGTTAAAGCATTTAATAATTACAGTAACACTCAGAAAAAGGTATTATCACTATTGCTGCATAAATAGAAATCTCTATATGTTATAAAGATCATTCTTTGTTTAAAAAATTGTATACTCTACATTTACAGTTAGCCTAGATAGTCACAAATTGACTATTTGTAGCTATAATTTCTGTGCTTTGAGTCAATGCATTCTATAATATAACCTTAGATATAACCTGGGTTAAAAATTGTGACAACCAATTCATAATAGTCTTTATGGGTCATATTCTTTTTTTTCTTAATAACTCATAATTTAAAAACATAATTAGATTTTCTTATTGGCTTCCCAGAAAAGAATGCTGACTAAATACAGATTAGACCAATACAATTTAATAAAATATTAAAAATTATCATTATGATATTATTTTCTTAATGAGACCAACTAATACTTTGGAGCCAAATTTTACTATCTATCTATATATTACAAGGCTAACATAAAATATATATCTTAATAAGGCCAAAACACTTTTAGTAAGTATAAATAGTAATTCTAAATCATGTCTCTAGATATAGAGACATATTTCTAAAATACACATATATGTGAAAGGGTGAAAAAGACAAAAAGAATGAGAGCAAGTGAATTATAGATAAGAGAGGGCATGTGCCAGACAGAGAATGTCTATTACACCAGATCCTGTTCTAGGAAATGAATGTAAATACATATATTGGCAAGTATATGTATTTGTGTTTACTACCATTTTCTTAGTTTAATTAAAAATTTGCTAATAGAAGAATTAAAACAATATTTAGAAATACTTATATTTTTTCACAAAGGTTTTTCTCTAATAGGATCCATTTATATTTTGTTCGTGACTAATATTTTTGGTTAGATATAAAAAATACAATGAAGCTGTGTTTCTCAAAATGTTTTCAATGGAACATTGTTGTCCCAAATTCTGGAAAAGGGCAAATAAATTTGTGAAATGCTACCTACTTTGAATATTCACAATGTACTTTAGTATAATAAAAGTTCTAAGTCCTGAATTAAAGATACCTATTCAACTTTGTTTTACTCATTGTTTCCATTAAAATATGACCAGATAGTAAATGTTTAAAGACTATATTTCACCTAATTTAAGCTACAATCCATGGAAAGATCACCATTATATAATATACCAATAAAAAAAAATGTTCAATTTAGTCAAGTCCCATTTGTTTATTTTTGTGGTTGCTGTGATTGCCCTTGGGTAATTTTTTGCCTGGGCCCATATTAGAAGAGTTTTTCCAACATTTTCTTCTAGAATTCTTATGGTATCATGTCTTAGATTTAAGTATGTTATCTGTCTTGAATTAATTTTTGTGAGTGGTGAGAGATATGGATTCTGTTTCAATCTTCTACATGTGGCTATCCAATTTTCCACCACGTATTGAATAGGGATCATTTTACCCAGTGTATATTGCTGTCTACTTTGTCAAAGATCAGATGGCAGTATGTGGATGGTTTTATATCTAGGTTCTCTCTTTTGTTCCATTGGTCTATGTCTCTATTTTTGTGCCAGTACCATGCTGTTTTGGTTACTATCACCTTGTGATATAGCCTAAAGTCTGTTAAAGTGATGCCTTCAGATTTTTTCCTGTTGCTTAAAGTTGCGTTGGCTATTTGGGATCTTTTCTGGTTCCAAATGAAGTGTAGAATTATTTTTTCTAGATTTGCAAAAAATGATGGTGTTTTGATGGGGATTGCATTGAATCTGTAAATCACTTTGGGTAGCCTAGACATTTTAACAATGTTGATTTTGCTGAACCATGAGCATGATATATTTTTCCATCTGTTTACATCTTCTGCAATTTCCTTCCTCAGTGATTCATAGTTCTCTTTGTAGAGAGCTTTTGCCTCCTTGATTAAATATATTCCTACGTAGTTTATTTTCTTTGTAGCTGATGTGAAATGTATTGAGTTTTTAATTTGATTCTCAGCTTGACTGTTGTTGGTGTATAGGAATGCTACTGATTTGTGTACATTCATTTTGTAGCCTGAGGCTTTGCTGAATTTATTTATCAATTCAGGGATTGAAAACTCCAGAATCTTTGGGGTTTTCTAGATATAAGATCATATCATCAGCAGACAGCAATAGTTTGACCTCCTCTTTCCCAATTTAGATACCCTTAATTTTCTTCTCTTGCCTAATTGCTCTGGCTAGGACAATCAGCACTATGTTGAATAGAAGTATTGACAGTGGGCATCCTTATCTTATTCCAGTTCTGAGTGGGAATGCTTTCAACTTTGCCCCATTCAGTATGATGTTGGCTGTGGGTTTGTCATATATGACTTTAATAATTTTGAGGTATATTCTGTCTATGCCTATTTTGTTAAGAGTTTTTATCATAAGAGGATGCTGAATTTTGTCAAATGATTTTTCTGCATCTATTGAGATGATGATATGATCTTTGTTTTTGCTTTTGTTTATGTGGTGAATCACATTTATGGATTTACATATGTTGAATCATCCTTGCATCTCTGTGATGAAGCCCACCCTTAAATTAAAAAGCTTTTGCACAGACAAGGAAACAATCAACAGAGCAAATAGACAACCTATAGAATGGGAGAAAATGTTCGCATGCTATATATCCAATAAAGGACTATTAACCAGAATCTACAAAGAACTCAAGCAAATCAGCAAGGAAAAATGAAACAATTCCTTTAAAAAGTGGGCAAAAGACATGAACAGAAGCTTTTCAAAAGAAGAGAGAAAATGGCCAATAAACATATGAAAAAAAGTTCAATGTCACTAATCATCAGAGAAAAGCAAATCAAAACCACAATGAGATATTACCTAACCCCAGTGAGAATGGCTTTTACTGAAAAATCCCAGGCCGTGCATGGTGGCTCATGCTTGTAATCCTAGCACTCTGAGAGGCCTAGGCCGGCTGATCGTTTGAGCTCAGGAGTTCAAGACCAGCCTGAGCAAGAGCAAAACCCCATCTCTACTAAAAAAATAGAAAGAAATTAGCAGGACAACTAAAAATATATATAGAAAAAATTAGCCGGGCATGGTGGTGCATGCCTGTAGTCCCAGCTACTCAGGAGGCTGAGGCAGTAGGATTGCTTAAGCCCAGGAGTTTGAGGTTGCTGTGAGCTAGGCTGATGCCATGGCACTCTAGTCTGGGCAACAGAGTGAGACTCTGTCTCAAAAAAAGAAGGAAAAAGAAAAAAGAAAAGTCCTCAAACAATAGATGCTGGCATGGATGTGGAGAAAAAGAAATAGTTATGCACTGTCGGTGGGATTTCAAGCTAGTGCAAGCTCTATGGAAAATAGTATGGAGATTCCTCTAAGTACTAAAAGTAGGCCTACCATTTGATCCAGCACTCCCACTACTGGGTATTTACCCAAAGGAAAAAAGATCATTTTATCAAAAAGACACCTATACTTGAATGTTTATTGCATCATAATTCACAATGGCAAAGATTTGGAATCAACCCAAATGCCCATCAATTCATGAGTGGATTAATAAAATGTATTATATGTACACCATGGAGCACTACTCAGCCATAAAAAATGAATGAATATCTTTTGCAACAATCTGGTTGGAACTAGAGACCATCCTCCTAAGCAAAGTATCACAAGAATGGAAAAACAAACACCACATGTATGCACTATTAAATCGAAACTAACCAGTCAGCGCCCATGTGCATGGATAGAAGTAAAACTCAATGGAAATCATGCAGGTGGAAGGGGGCCAGAGGGGATCACATTTAGGGGGATGGGTGAAATCATACCTAATAGGTACAATGTACACTGTCTGGGTGATGGGCACACTTATAACTCCGACTCAAGCAGAACAAAAGCAATCCATATAACCAAAACATTTGTACCCCTGTAATATTCTGAAGTAAAAAAATAAGTGCCACATAAAAAAAGAAAGAAAAATATGTTAATAGTTGAATTACAAGGCAAATCTTTCTTTTCACTCAGAATTATTTTATCCCTGTTAAAGAAACTCTTTTAGACATAACTAATTCAGACAGAACTTTGGATTGTATGTTATTCTTATACATACACAAAAATAAAAAATAAGCAAAATAATTTGATCAAGCAAATTTACATTTGGAAGCTGACTTTTTTGAATCACTTTTCAATGAAAATTTACTGATGTGTATGTGTTTTCCATTCACTGTTTCTTTCATTGCCATCAAGATGATTGACAATATAGGCTTTCTTAAAATAATGATCCATTATTATCCCTGGGATAGTCTTTCAAGTCCGTGAAACCATTCAGCAAATTTTTATCCTGGTACATTCTTGATTTTACCCAGAGGCATTAAAGAAAGGTTTTTAAGACAACAATCAGGATGCACTTAAAGGCCAATTAATTTAAACGGCCATTAATTAACTACTTAAACTGCCATTGGGTAGTAATTCCACAAAGGAGAAAACACATTTGCACATGCTCAAGCAGTGATAACTATAATACAATGGCTTTCACCCCAACAGCAATTGTAAGATGCCATTGACTATAAAATAAATCGCATTACAGGGTGGTTACAAGAAGATACTGTCATAGAGCTAATGAAATAGAGTTATATCTAGCATTCTGCAGAACTAGTGATAGATGGAACACAATTTGTTCATAACTTTATGGAAATATTTTGATTGGTCAATCAATTGCATACTGAAATCTGCTGGCTTGGATTTAATTGTAAAATCAATAGAATAACTCTCAATTATATCATATAATTACTGATTGTTTATTTTTATGAATTCAAGATTGATTGATACGTCAGGATAAGGAGAATTTACCAAGTGGATCCTATCTTTCAAGAGATGATAGATAATATATTTTGTACTGCATCCATGGAAAGATCTATCTCTATAAGTTTTTCAAACTTTCTCCAGTTTTATGACCCCATTCTAGTAGAGTGGGCAAGAGTGTGGATTTTGAAATTAATAGCAATGAACAGCTTCTAATCTTACTTCTGCTATTTTCTAAGTATACTTAATAAACGTATTTAAAAATTCAGAGTCCCAATTCTTCAATCCTTAAAAAAAGAGAAGAAACAATAATAATAAATAGGAATGTTATATAGACTGAATGAGGAAGTATATACTAAAGTGTTTACTGTGGAGTCTGGAACATGAAGTCCTTTAAATAATACTTTATCCTTTGTCCCAACAGATAAAGTCCCAACTTCTGGGTCTTAACCAGACCATACTATGACAGGGATGGATGGATAAATGCTTATCTTCTTCCAAAAATGGTTTGAGACAGCTTTCTAAATTATAAATTCATGGGATACACTGACAGAATGCAAAGATACTTCATCAATTATAAAGTTAGTAGTGTTTGTCAGATATAAGAAATCAGTTGCTAAAGATAAACTTTCCTGTTTTTGAGTCCATAAAAGAAATTGCTCCTGAGATTTCTCAAAAAATAAAATAGAAAACATTGTATGATGAGATAGTCAAGGGCCTTGGCATAATAAAAAATGGTGTTACAATACCAAGTTTTGAGTAACTAATATAATATATATTTTA
>NW_012140191.1:386850-388466 GCF_000956105.1 Propithecus coquereli
ACATAAAAATTTAAATGTTTGCGATATATATGCAAAATATGCTTGTATTCAAGGGTGCTTATAAATAAAAAAAATGTATACACACAAATGGAAAACTGGAAAAAGAAAAAAATGGATAAGATATTAAAAAAAGAAATAGAAAGGACAATATGAAAATAGTCTCTACTAGTAATAAATTTTAAATAATAATGAGATACTACTTATACCACTTATCTTCACTTAACAAAAAAGTGGTAAATTAAAAAATAAACTAAAATAGCCAGTGTTTTAGAAGGGAAATTGGCTTCTTATACCATTGGAGGGTGTGAAAAATTTTTAAAACTTTTCTGGAGAACAGATCAGCAATATCTACAGATCTATCTATCTATCTATCTATATACATACACACATATTTTCATATTTAGTTCATAAAATAAACATAGGATTTATCAAAATACTTTGCTTCTAGAAATTATCTTAATGAAATAATCAAGTGTATGATAGAAAATGTGTGTAAAGATATATTTGTTCATTATAAAGCCCAAATCTAGAAACAACTTGAATGTCCAACTATAGGGAAATGATTAAATCAATTAAAGCTAATTTGTAAAGTAGAATGCCATAGAAGGATTAGAAACAAAATTGCGGAAGACTTTAAATGACTTGGTAAAGTACTCATGACATGCTGTTTTAGCAAAACAGCAAGTTGCAAATGCATATTATGGTATGAATCAATTTTTGCAAGAAAAGTTATATCTATATATTTGTGTGTGTATACTTATAGGAAGAAGTCTAGAAAAATCATATAAATCATATTACAGGTGATTTTTCATGCTTATGTTTTAGTATTCTCTGTAATGAATATATATTTCTAATAATTTTCAGAAATTTATAAAAGATTAATACATAATTTGTATGCAATTCCTTCTTTACTACTGGGAGAAAAAATTAAAAAAAAACAAAAACGACAGGAACACAGGTAGATTCAGTGGTATTATCAGTGGATCAATACCTTCCATTTTCCATAAAATGTGTGAGTTAGGGACCAGGTGACTACATATTTTGGCTGCTCTAGCTTCTGAAGAGTGGTGAACACTGTCTCGAAGATCTTGACTTGAAAAAAATTTCCTAAAGATTGTGGATTTTATAGTCCATTTGCTTCAACTAATATGATATTGTTTTTTATTTTAAAAGATACTGCAAACATTGACTTTTTTTATTTCCCATATTCTCATTGATCAGGGACCAAGCAGTTAAATATGAGATCTTTATTATCATATTTAACTGAAGTTTGAGGCAATAACCTGGAAAATTCAGCCTCAAGACCTGCTTTAACTTTTGACTATGGATAGTAGATAAAATTAAATAAATTGAGAAGTTGTCTGATATTCTTCTGTGTGACATAGCTCTTGGCAGAAGCTATGATTTTGTAGAATTAATTATCTCATTTTTATTCCATTAAAATAAAATTACAGTAATAATAACAAATGATAAATTCAACCGATAATCACTATATATTATTAGTGGGGAGGGGCCATCAGTGGTAGTTCTGTGTAGTGACATTCTAATGAGAGTTTATGGGCCTAGGTAATTTGTACGCACATAAAGAATGGATAAAAATTATAATGGTGGATTAA
>NW_012140191.1:390276-393511 GCF_000956105.1 Propithecus coquereli
TTATTTTAATATGTGAATATTTTACAACCTAGAAATACCATTGATTTAGTTAAGCATTCCTTATGGAAGGAAAATCATTTCCCCTTTTCTACACTTTGCTTTATGCTGCAATATGTATTCTTATGCATAAAACGCTAAGCTTTAGCATGCAGTTGGTATTCTTTCATCAGGTACCTTGATTATGTGGAGACAGAACTGTTAGACTTACTAAGTGTCTACTAGAGAAAAATTTAATTCAAATAATTATGATCTTCCATCTAATATCTATTAGAAAATTTAAAACATGATTGCTCTAAATATCTGAATTTGTTACTACCATGCAATTGACTAAAGATGATGAATAAAGGATAGGTTATGAAATAAAATAGAGCAACCCATAAATATTATCATTTACCCATTAATCAAACCTGCAACCCTGGAGTTAATTAAAATATTCTTTTTTTCTTACTCATTATGAATCTTTATCTCATTGTCAAATCCTATCCAGGGCTTTTTCAAGTCCTATTGAAAGACTTACCTTAAATACATACAACTCTCATAAATTGCCTTCAAAAAGTAAGAAATATTAAGATTGCCTCAACTGCAACCTTTCTCCTTCATCTTAGTCTACTTTTTGCCATAGCATGTATCACCTTCTAATGTATTACTGTTTCTTTGTGTCTCTCTCCAGTAGAATTTAAGCTCCACAGAGGAAGATAATTTTGTTTTGTTCACAGATATTTCTCAAGCGCCTAGAAAAAGTACCTTGTATATATTTGGACCACGATAAATATCTGTTAATTTAATCTTGGCTTGGCCTCTGGTCTCTTTGTCTTTTTCTCTTTTTCTCTCTCACTTTCCATCTGTTGATTTATCTTACTTCTGTATTGGTGTTACTATCTTAGGCATTCTCTGTATGGAACCCTAGAAGCTCCAACTTTACCTCATCCTTACATCTTCCTATTCTCAAGGAAATAGAGCTTAAACTTCCTAATAGTCCTAGGAAATTCTCAGAGTATACATTTATTAAGCTGACTGGTTCACATGTCCTCCTGAACCAATCATTATGAACTCAGTAGAGATCAGTATGGTTGAGAAATAGAATTCTCTGATTGTCTTGGGTGCTACTCAAAAGCTGGCCTGAGCAACAGCAGCATCCGCCAGGAGCTTATTAGAAATGCAAACTCGAAGGCCCCACCCCAGACCAACTGAATCAGAATTTGCATTTTAACAAGATTCTCTGGTGATGTGTCTATAGTCTGTGCCCTCAGATGGAACTGGAAGGATGGAGAGGAGAAAGAAGCTAGCCCCACCCAAACCACCCAAACCAAAAATGATGCAGGGATGATTGACCAAAGAAAACTCAAGTGCTTTTACCAGATGGCAGAATGCCTGTGGAGCATGCAAAACAGCAGATATCCAATACAATATATAATATGTATTAAGCAATTATTTTATCCCAATATTTGTACTAAGCCTATTTGAGAGATTATTTAGTATTCACAATATCCTACAAGATGTTATCAGATAGAGTACCTTAAGCTTCAAGAGATAAAATAATTAATCCAAAGGTTTTGTTGGAGAGGCAATGAGCAAATTAATCTATAATATGATATTAGATAGTGCCACAGAGAAAGTGCCATGGAGAAAAATTAAGCAGGAGAGAGAGATAGAGCATGATGGGAGGAAAGGATCAATTTAGGTAGGAAGACCTGGGTAAACCTGTTGAAGTACAGTTTGAGCAGAGACTTGGTCCAAGTGAAGGACAAGTCATGAAATTTCCAGGGTAATACCATTCCAGACAGAAAGAAAGACATGTACAAAGCTTTGAATTGTGGATGAGCTTGGCATGTTTTAAGACAGTCAAAGAAAAGTCAAAAGTCAGTGTGGCTAGAATGAAGTGAGTATAAATGAATTCAGAGAGATAACCAAGAGACATTTCATGAAAGTTCTTCAGGCAATTGCTAAGAGATGTTCAATTATTCTTAGTACAGTTGAAAATCACTGGAAGCTTTTGAGCAGGGAAATGACAGGATCTGATTTGTATTTTGAATATATTCTCTAAGGAACAGGCAATATTGAATAAGGATAGGTAGAGAAATGTTAGATGTCAGGGGATTATGAAAGAAGTTATTGCAATGCTAGTCTAGGCAAGAGAGAAGAAGGGTAGGATCACGATGGTAGCAGTAGAGAGCTGAGGATATATTGTGAAAGTAGAGTCAGAAGGAATCGCTAATGAATTAAATATGCATTTGTGAGGTAAAGAGAATTACTCCGATGTTTTTGCCCTGAGAAAATCAATGGATATTTGTGCTAGTTACTTAAATGGAGAGCCTTGGAAGTGGAGCAGGTTGAAGAGTCAAATTTTGGACTTGCAAATTTGAAATGCCTACTAGAGATACCAGTAAAAATTGTCGAGTAAACAATTCGATAAACTATTTTGGAGAGGTTTGAGTTGGAGATAAGAGTTTGGGAAACAGGAGAAATTGCATTTCAAGCTATGGATCTGAACAATCCAATTCGGCCTCTACTTCACACTCAGTGAATCATACAGGCACAACTAAGGTCCCCCCATCTTGTAGCTGCCCCCACTGGGATGGATGCAAGGCCTCCTCAGTCCCTGTAGAAAAGGAAAAGAGAGCTCTTATACTTGCTTTTCTATCTTTAAAACCAGAAGTGACATATGTCCCTTTCCCCCTACAGTGCATTGGCCAGGACTAGTCAGATGTCCCTGCCTAACTGCAGGGCCTGGGAAATGTGGAAAAGTATTTGTAGTGTTTGGGAGCACTGACTGCCATCTCTTACACAGTATCTCACTTCCAAGTAGGAAAAGGTGGAAAAGAGGGGAAAAGCCATTCCTTTCAAAATATTAAGATAAACCTACAGTATTTTTGTGAATTTCCACAGGTAATTTAACACAATTATCTAGGTCTAAGATAAAGCTCAAGTTGCAGTGGAAATGCCAAGGGGTTGCTTAGAGGTGGTAGGGTAAGAAGGCTTTAGCTTTACTCAGTAAAAGCTATCATTCTCCACCAATGACCCTGTGCTAAATCCAAAGTGAACAATTAATGTTTTCTCTGGTCTAATGTAAAATGATGTGCAAATGAAACTTCAAACCTTCCTTCCAGTCAGAAAACTGTTTACAAAAACCTTCTAAGACTTTATCTTTTACAGCAGGGATAGACAACTACGGTCTATGGGCCAAACCCAGTTCACTGTTTGTTTTTTAATGACTTATGATCTAATTTTAAGTTGT
>NW_012140191.1:393561-394805 GCF_000956105.1 Propithecus coquereli
CACACACACACACACACACACACACGGAAGTGGAGTGATTAAATCAGCTAAATAACATATCTATCACTTTGCTTACCTATCATTTTTTTATGATGAGACATTTGAAATTTATTCTACTAGTTATTTTGAAATATATAATACATTATTGTTGACTATACTTACTGTGCGATAGATCTAAGAACATATTTCTCCTAGCTGAAACTTTGCACCCTTTGATTAACAACTCCCTGTTCCTTCCTCCCCATTCCCCTAGTCTCTGGTAATCATCATTCTACTCTCTGCTTCTCCGGGTTCAATTGTTGGATAACACATTTAAGCGACATCATGTAGTATTGTTTTTTTCTGTTCTTAGTTTATTTATTTAGCATAATGTCTTCCAGGTTTATCCATGTTTTCATGAATGACAGAATTTTTCCCCTTTTGAAGGCTGAATAATACTTCATTATGTATATCTCTTCCACGTGATAATTTTAGTTCCTTTGGATATATTTCCAGAAGAAGAATTACTGTTTCATATGCTAGTTCTGTTTTTAGTTTTTTGAGGAACCTCCATACTATTTTCCAAAATGGCTGTACTAATTTGCATTCCTACCAACAATGTCTAAGAATTTCCTTTTTCTACATCCTCTCTAGCACTTATCTTTCATCTTTCTGATAAAAGCTGTTCTAACAAATGCGAGGTGTTATCTCAATGTGGTTTTAATTTGCATTTTCCTAATGATTAGTGATGCTGAGCATTTTTTCATGTATACATTGGACATTTCCAAGTCAGTTTTTTTTCTTGCTATTGAGTTGTTTGAGTTCCTTACATATTTTAGATATTAACTCCTATGATATCTATGGTTTGTAAATATTTTCTCCCATTTTGTAAGTTGTTTTTTCATTCTGTTAATTATTTCCTTTGCTGTACAGAAGCCTTTTAGTTTGATACCATACCATTTGTCTATTTTTGCTTTTGTTTCCTGTGCTTTGGGGTCATATACAAAAAATCACTGCCAAGATCAATCCATGTAGCTTTTCCCCTATGTTTTGTTCTACTACTTTCACAGTTTTAGGTCTTATATTTAAATCCTTAATCCATTTTCACTTGATTTTTTAGGTGTGGTATAAGGTAAGGTCTAATTTCTTCCTTCTGTGTGTGGATATACAGTTTTCCCAACACCATTTACAATATGATATTTAGATAGCATAGGATGCATAATGGCTAATTGGCTTAAAAATGGCTTAGTATTATTATTATTACT
>NW_012140191.1:410335-412545 GCF_000956105.1 Propithecus coquereli
TATGGCACAGTCTATTTCAATAGCCTCTCGAAAACTCTTTGTACATTCATGAGAAAGTGAGAGTGAAAACTGTAAGTAATATCTTAATATTGTTATGAAAGTGGTATTGACCTAGTGGACCTTCTGAGAACCATTGATCCGTACCATTGTTTTTCAAAATATCTATTTTATTTAGAAATACAAAACTGGCTTCATCATAACTATACAAATATATGTAATATATATTCAATTGCTCAAAATAATATTTCCTTTATGAATTATATCTTTCCTGTTGGTAATTTCCCACTTAATAGGGATTAGGTTTCAGAATCAAAATTAACAATATTGATTGTGATTAAGCATTTTAACCACAATAATGTAATGCATTTGGGAAATAATTACTAATTAAATGTGTTCTTAGGTTTAAAATGCCATTTTTGTAGGTTATCATGGTAGAATATCTGAAAATTTATATGGTTCAATCTAATACTTTTTGGATCATATTCCTTACTGATCCATAGCTTTATAAACGTACCTTACTTATAATTAACTAGAAAACGATGAAAGAAAAAAAAATGAACGGAGACCTAGCCATTGTTTTTAATGGCTGTGTTTATGTGCCACAGCTGTGCCCTCTGGGCCAAATCTCCACTTCCTCATTAGCCATGTATATACATCACTCTACAGAATCTTTCAATTCACATATATTCAACCTTAATCTGAATAATCTGGTAAAAAGGTTCATGTGTAATAACACTGACTTTACTACGTTCTAGGTGTGTGACTTTAGTTACTTAATAATCCTGTGACTCAGAGTTTTGGTTTTGGTGTTTTTATGTTGTTTGTTTTTATTGGAGGTCTTGTATTTTTGATGTTGTTTTAAAATATATAATAACCTCCTGTTAGCATTAATCTCACAGGGATTTATATTCAATGCACAGAATTTATGAAAATGCTTCTTAAACTAGAACATTCTTTGTGTATTAGTTATTATAAACCACTGAAGATCTCTAAAAAATGTCTAATACTCTCATCCCTTGTTGAAAAACATGTAAAACGTATTTGAACATTCATGAACCTGACCATCCCCTCAGAAGAAAGGAGTTTTTCTATCGTGGTAAAGTGTTTCTCCTACGGTTGTCAATGAACCCAAATGATTAGTAAACACCGATTCCTTTCTCTAAAAGGAAATATGACCGGAGGAAAGGAAATATAACAAGACAGAAATGAGCAAAGAGGACTTTTTGGAAATTCTCTGGGGCCACTAAGGTGACTTCTGAGAAAGACTCAGAGCTGTGAAACAGAAATAGATGTTTACTTCCAATTTAAAAATCTAATTGTATGCTTTTCTGCACTACATCAAGGAAACCTAATTGACTTCCCGAGAAAAGTAAAAATAAAATGTAGTGTGCACAAATTCCTTTGTACAAACTACTGATTTTGAATTAGGTGTCTTCTATAATGGATTGGGTGACCATATTTTAATTTATAGAAATACTTTATGAAAAGCTTTTAAAGAGAGGGATTGAGCCTTTTGGGGTATTAAGAAGAGGCAGTATGGTGTATTGGAAAAATCCCAGGCCCTATAGTCAGGCAGAGAAAGGTTCAAATTCTAACCTTACGGCTTCCAACCTGAGTAGCATTTAAGTATCCTCTCCAGTACCTCGGTCAACAGAATGAAGATAATAATACAGGTTATAGTGATGACTGAAGACATAGAGCCTCTAGCACATTGCCTGGCAAGAAATAGTAACACACCGGTAGTTATTAGAATTATTATAGCTACCGTTTATTGATTTCCTACTATGTCAAAATTGTTCTAGGTGCTTTATATGAATTATATTTTATAAAAATCACAACTCCATGACTTGAGTTTTGTTATCCCCAATTTAATAAGAAAACTGACATGTAGAATGTTTATGTGATTGGCCTATGGGTCACACAGCTTGATAACTATTTAAGTCAGGCTACAAATGCATGCTAGCCTGACAGTAAAGCTCACTTTTTCTTATAACTGAAATGAGAAAATAAGTTCTTTTATTATATTTTATTTTATTCATTCAAAATGCTGTTTATTAAATAAGAGCTTGAAGCCAGGTGTGGTGGCACATAGCTGTAGTCCCAGCTACTGAAGAGGCTGAGGTGGGAGGATTGCTTGAGCCCAGGAGTTCGAGGCTAGCCAGGGCAAATAGCAAGATCTCATCTCTATTTTAAAAAAAGAAAAAAAAAAA
>NW_012140191.1:412595-414774 GCF_000956105.1 Propithecus coquereli
GGTGTCTATAAAAAAATTGTTATTGGAGCACCAAAAAAGAAAAAAGAAAGCTCTTCTAGGAAAAAATTCTGGAGAAGACTACAAAATACGTGATGAAAAAGAAAGGAAGCTAATATTAAATAAATCACTTCATTTCTATTCACCTACCTCAAAAATGAAGCCACAGTATTAAAATTGACTGTTGAATTAAGTCCTTTAAAGGAAGAGTGCTTTTTTTTCTTCTAATATCAATTATATCTCTTTATATGACTTTGAGGACTATGTATTAGATCATTTACATTTCCATAGTACTTAACATACTGAGAAATTCTTTCAATAATCTATTTTGTAATTAGAAAATTGCTTTTGAGCTTCTTCTTTTGAAGGTTGCACTCCAGTTTGGAAGTTCTGGATAGAATCGTTGTGAAAACAAATATTTATCTGTTTAAAAAGCCAAAAGACCTTGTTGTTTTCTGTGCAAACACCAACTAAGAAAATCAATATTTTCTTTTGGGAGGGAATGGTTTGGCTGCTTAAGCATCATCCAAATGCTTTCTAACAACACTATAGCATTTAATTTTAAAAAAACAAAAATTCTGAAGAGACAAAGGGTGAAACTAGTGAGTGATGGGCTTCGAGAGCGTTGCTGCTTTTAAAAACAGTGACCCAATAACGGCATTAGTTACAGACATTCAGAGTTTCTAAACACTTGTTCCTATTTTATAGAATGATTGATTGGCTTTGCTGCTTAGTTATGATAGAATACCCTAAATACTAGGCCATTTGTTTCTGTACCAACGTCTGGTTGCTTACTGGTCTTAAAGGAAAGAGTTAAATATTGAAATCTTTTCAGAATAATCTAAGAAATAATTGCTCTCTTGTTACAGTTAGTCATTTCCATCAAATGTCATTTTTGATATTGATTATGAGCAAATCAAGTCACCATGATGTTTTTACATAAAAATTAGTAACATTATTGTCTTTATTTCCTAAGTAGAAAGCATCCTTTTATAATCTTCAATGGAAATATTCATTTAAATTTCAAATATTCTGCTATTATATGAAATAAAATTAAGCAATTTCAATATGTACATGTGAATATATTCTTGTTCATTCATTTATGTTAATTTCTTTGTGTTATTTATGTATTAACGTCTCTGAGGACTTGAGGCAGCTTGCAATAACACATTTAAAAAAAATAGAAAAAAAAACAAATAAAGAAAATAATCCAGTTTATGTTAAACCTAGAGAGAATAGAAGTTCAAGAAGAAGGGAAAGTTAGCACACATATGTTCAGTCCATTCTGAGACTCTTATTTATATAAATTTCTCATAAAATCTACAGGCGGTAAATAAATGACGCTACAGGGAAAATGTAAGCATTATCAAAAACATTGGAGCTATTGGAATTTTTTATTAAAGAGAAACAGACTCATTATTAAATAGCTCAGTTAAGCTTTGATTATGATACTAAATTAATACCAATTTACATTTAATTAATTAATTATTCAATCTAAGAAGTACAAGTACGTGGTGATAAATATTTGCATTTCAAAAGTCATAACCAATGAAAGAACTGTTATTTATATCTATTTAATGTACTAATTGGATGATAGTGAGAAAACCAGTGTTGTAGCAGCTGCATATGCAATTGAATTTAATGAAATCATAATTATAAAGAAAAAACTGATAACGAAGTAAACAGAGTGAAATGGTGCTAAAAGGAAAATAGCACAAACTGATTTGTGTTTCTTTGAAACATTCCAGGTGTTGTCAAAGTGGATTATGGAGATGTGTCAGTCAGAAAAACACTAAGAGAAAATCTGAAGTGTAAACCCTTTTCTTGGTACCTAGAAAACATCTATCCGGACTCCCAGATCCCAAGACGTTATTACTCACTTGGTGAGGTATGAATTATTTATTTTGGTTAAGTTATAAATATATTTTGCAAATGGAGCAATTTCTAAGGAGCTCGATATTTTTCATGTTATGAATAAAATGCTGTAAGGATTTTTTTAATAGATCTATTTTAAATGACTTCTCATATTTCAAGGACCAGAAAGGTCTTCATCATAGGGAATTGTAAAAGTGAGGAAAAAGTTTAAGATTGAACAAACAACATTTTCTTGTTTTTTTCCAACAGTTCTAAAGCTTGGTCATATAAACTTTACACTCTTAAAATTTATTATGAATGCCAAGAT
>NW_012140191.1:417199-422327 GCF_000956105.1 Propithecus coquereli
AAAAAAGCTTGAGCAGCTACTGAGGCTGCTATAGCAAAATACCTTAGATGGGGTAACTTATAAATAATATAAATTTATTTCTAACAGTTCTGAAAGCTAGAAAGTCTAAGATAAAGGTGCCAGCAGATGCGGTGTCTGGTGAAGGATGGCTGTCTGCTTCAAAGATGATACCTTGTTGCTGCTCACATGGCTAAAGAGGCAAATGCTGTGTCCTCACATGGAGGAAGAAGCAAGATAACTCCCTTTAACTTCTTTTATAAGGGCATGAATCTCATTCATAAGGGTGGAGCCCTCATGACTTAATCACTTCCCAAAAGTCTTCACCTCTTGAATCTTCAGATCCAGATCCATAGTCTGTATCCATTGGGCCACTGGCCTCTTAATACCACCACAATGGAGATAAGGTTTCAACATGAATTCAGAGGGTTGCATTCAGACCAGAGCAAGCTAGAGTCTGTATTATATGCTGAGACTGCAAAATCAAATAAGGAAAGACCTCTAACCTTAAGCCTTTCTACCCAAAAGGAGAGTGGAGGTATGGCAAGAGAGAATCAAGCAGGTAAAGAAATTCAGTAGAAATAAGTTTTCCTATATGGGTTATATGGCATGCTGTGAACTACTGTTTCAAAAACCCAATAAATGAAAAAAATCTTCGAGATATATTAAGTTCTGAGCTTTCTGAGGTATTAATGTACTGTAGTTTTCCACTTAAAACTAGCCATAAAGAAATGCAATCCAGCAACTGTTTCCATGGAAACAGTAGGACAAATTCACCAAGCACTACTCCCCAATTCAATGTTTCATGGCCATGTACACATAATTTAAGATGGACATTTTGATAATGAGTTAGAGTGGAACTGTTAATGGACAACAGTTATTTACTTAAAGCTTTTTCTTTCCAACTACCTGTCATTAACCATTATTGGAAGACTGTAAAATGATATCTTTCCTTATATATGAAGGCACTTTCTCTTGAATAGTTAGAGCCCCTAAGCAATATCAAGTGTCCGAGCTACTTTTCATCAAAACAACAAAAGTATTTCTTTGTAGTGTATTCATTTGTACTTCTCACTTAATTTCAAATAAAATTGTTTGGATTTAAAAATTTAAATATTTCTTAAGTTCAATGTTTTTCAAAGTCTATATATTTAATATTTCTGTGTTTTGGTGAGTATAAACATTTTGCTGTCAATTCTTTTTTATAAACTTTCTTGCTATATTAGAATATATAGAGACGAATATGGTATTCAGTTTCTATATTATCATATATCATCACCAAAATCAATAAAGATATTGGTATCAGATATCTGTATCTTAATTTCTTATATGTTTACATCTTACTTAGGTAATTGAAATATTGCTTTACCCATACCATGAATTAGATGCAATTTCCAATGGGAAGTTAAAAGCTGTGCAATTGCTTTGAACTAAAACCTTTAAGTAAGTTAATGAAGCATGTGCTTTTTAGATTCAGTAAGCAGATCATAATGGAATAAGGAAGTTGAGCTCTTTGTAGCATTAAATTCTCTCTTAACTAGCCCCTTAGCTTATATAGATTTCACATGTCAGGTTCTAATCTTGTAAATATAAAGATTAGTTCAACATAAGATTGAAAATGGCCTTCTAAAATAGAGTGCCTCGGCCCGAATTTTTGGGCTATGACAGGCTAGCACTCTGGAAAAAATAAGAAAACATATTCTAAGCTGTATAGAACATTGGAATATCTGACGGCACAGAAAGGTGATGAGGATTTCTGAAGCCAAATGACTTAACTCTTGTTGCTGAAAATTTGCATTTTGCTTTGAAGATGTTTGGACGTTAATCTATGTATTTTGTATTGTGTACTTGACCTCAGCACTTTCTTCCTCTTGTATCCTTTAACCATAGCAACTAGGTAAGGTCCTTGCACATATTGGTATTGTATTCATTAAACATTGATGAACGGCAAATTCAAGTAACTAAAAATAGACATCTGTGAAGCTGCTAGGCTGCAGGGATTAAGGGTAAAATCAGTTACTGTCAAATGCAGAAGCTAAAACGCTTACAATTTACCCTTCCTGTTGGTAATCAGGAGATCTATTTGTAGAGCCACAGTCTTCTTGACCCTCTAATAGGCTACCCAGTAAGAAAGCCTCCTTTTAGGTGACTACACAAAAGCGGGTATTCTTCCTGTCCATAATTTTATTTCTAAAACTTTTTGGGACACAGTAGCTAATTTTTATCCTAAGGTACCTGAATATGCATACCTACAGGCAGAATATGTCACTCTTCATCAGATGTCAACCCTAAAGAATGTCAGGCTGGATAACCCACCTGTGAACAAAATGAGCTATTTTATTACCTGAAAACATTTTTTAACCTTATATTGCTGATAATTACACTGGTACTCATTCTAATTTTATTACTCAAATATGTATTGGCACAAACAGCTACAACAGACTATATGCCAGTTTGGCATTTCCTGAATTCTCCCAGGATTTTTGTTGTTGTGTTGGTAGCTGTTGTTATCCACCAAAATAAATGAAATTGTTTATTTTTCTATGTTGTTTACATTTTTGTGGAAGGAGGGTTAAGGTATCGCATAGTAAGAATTTTTAAATCTCACAGTCATTAACCAAGGACACTCTAAAGCCAAGTCTGTATAAGTAAAATCACCTTGGATTTTTTAAATATATAGATTTGGCATTCATCTTTCTGATTTATTCACAATTTGATAAACAGAAAATAGACTTAAATGCATACCCACTAGAGCAAGTATAGTATGGAAATATTTATATTAAACTCTATAATTCACTGCAAATATGCCTATTTCCTTCTTTATAAAGAGAAACCGAATGAGATTGACATATGTGAAATAATGATAAAAAGTAGCAATGTACAATTGAAGGATAAGCAGGTGTCGGAGTAATCACAGCAAAAAAAAATGCTAGTTTAAGTTTAGACTGTCTTATCTTTAGAATGGATTTTATATATTAATTTTTGAAATGTGAAGATTGGTGCTGGGCAAGTTGCTATTGCTGCTTGCTTTTATAATCCAGCAGAGGGAGCAAAAGCTAATGAACAAATTATATAAGTGGTAAGAACGTTACCAGTGATACTGACGGCTCATGTGTAGAAACATTTAGAAAAAGCCTTGCTAATTTCAAACATCAAAACACAAGTGGAAAAAATACTCTCAAGTTTATATCATTAAGAATTGTTTTCAAGCAATAAAAGATCGTGTGTAAACACAGAAATCTCAAAGTAGACAACCAATTAAAGTTAAAACTCTCTTGGCCTCATGCCATACATTCGAAGCTCTACCATAACATAAAGCATGAGTCAAAAGAATTTTTCTCATCTTGGAACTGCCAGTGTACACTTCTTATAGTGATACAAATGACAGAACAGACTCTGTAAGGGATTTCTAATGGGTAAAGTTCTTCAGTGGTTAGTTGCCTAGATTTTTCTCAGGATTAATGGCATGATCAAGTAATTGGTGCTGTCCGGTAGCAGTGATAAAATCAAGAGGTTTTCTGAAATTTCACTTCTTGGCTTAAACAACATTCTTTGGGGGTATATTTGACTGAGGTCTCAAGGTATTCGTAGAAAAGTTCTGATTTTAAAATTATACAAGGTCACCCATCCTAAGTATGATTATTCTTTGCATCTCAAAAAATGAGATGCATAGTTTGAACTTTGCTGTATGCCGGTATCTTGTGATGTGTATTAAGATTTGTTTCTTGAGGATTGTCAGAAAACACTGGTGACTATTTTTATATTTTGACAATATAGCAGATGCCTACAGGGTTGGTTGAGCTCACTGACTTGAAAACAACCTATGTGCGCCCACCTGCCTTCATGGTGTGCATGACTTTTTAATTTTTTAAATCCAGATATCATAGGCCTAGTGATAAAAACCTTTCAGATATTGTCTCTACCCCAGATGATGTATCCTTCATATTTTTTTAAGATGGCAATTCATACTCCTGTTCCCTAACACTCTATCTTCCTCCCTGCTTGTATCTTAGATCACCCTGGCCGTAGACAGGAATCATTTACATGACTTCAGTTCAGTAGGCTGGCATTCCACATGAAGAGTCTCCTAGTCTTTTTGACTTAGTCCCTCGGGTCTAATAGTAGGCTTCTTTCCTATGTCTTGTTTCATGTGTCTTCACCATTGTTTGAATGGCCTCTGGTCACCTTTGTTCGACAGAATTCAATTCCCCCTTGCTCCTTCCAGGCCTTCTTTCTAATAAATACTGCCTGCCTATCTGCAAGACAGGACTGGCAACTTGCAGACTCGTTATATTAATAATTACTTTATATTCCTTACTTGGGCAAATTACTTAACCTCTCTGTACCTTAATGATTTCATTTGAGGTATGGAGGTAATTGCATGGATGGCTCATACAATTAAAATAATTTATTATTATTATTATTGTGGTGGTGGGAGTGATGGATGTCTCTCCTTTGTCATCCTGACAGGTTTCCTAAACCACTGACTCCTGTCTATTGCTATTCTCCCAGGTTCCATTAACCAGACTGTCATAACAGACTTGACTTGAGTTCCTGTATTATATACTCTTAGCACTTGCTTCATCCTAAGGGACAAGCAGTATTATATGTCCAGAAACTACCAAGTCATACTGTGGAATAGTTAGAAAATGGCAAAAATAAGGCAGGCTTTTTTTCATGCAGTTCCCAAAATAAGTCTATTGTAGAATTCTGGAAAAACTGGTGACAGAAGTGACACAGCATTAGAATCTCTTTGAATTTCCCCAGTAAAGCAGAAAAAAAAAGGATATAAAAACTACAAATTGATAAACAACTTTGACAACAAAATTAGGTGGCAAAGTATTATCATAACTTCCAAAAATGAGCAGACAATCTCTCGAACCACATGATACTGCAATTTTTGCAAGAGAAAACAGAGGGAAGTGACAAGGTGTCTGAGGGAAATGAGGCCAGAATAACACCCAAGTTTCCAGTGGATACTCATGAGAAATTGTTTCAGGCCAATGTGCTAATAGTAGCTGAAAATGAAAGAGGTGTTTGCATGTGAGTGAAAAAACTCCTCTCTGATGTCTGAAAGGTATGAATACTCTGCAACCTATGAATTTTTGAAACTCATTAGCTGAAGCTCCTT
>NW_012140191.1:423143-424301 GCF_000956105.1 Propithecus coquereli
AAATTAAAAAAAAAACAACTATAATTCCAGGGAAATTTCCTGAACATAAAATTCAAACTATATGTTGAAAAAGAGTACTACATACCTGGAAGAGTGATCCACAATGAACAATATCAAGATATATTTTGGTAAATCTACAAGATTTAAAAGAAAATTTAAAAAATCAGTTTCACTTCCAGGTAAATAGATATTTGTAAGAATTAGGGAAAAAATAATATTGTCATCAGACTTTTCAAAAGCAGCCCTTTATTCTGGATGTAAATGGAGTAACATTTTAAAGACACTCAAGGAAATATTTTGTGATCCAAGGATTTCAGATCTGCCAAACTTATTTTCAAGTTTAAAGGGCACAGATATATTTATGAACATACAAGAACTCAGAATATTGTTCTGTGTAAATGGAAATGGCATTGCCCATTTGCTAAGTCCAAAACCTTGGCGTATTTCTAGATGTCTTTTATTTTTCTCTGATAGCTCAAATCCAATTCAATTGAAAGTCCTACTGGCTCTACCTTAAAAACATATCCCAAATTTGATCTCTCCACCCCATTGTTATCCTTTTATTCCAAGCAGCACTCATTTCTTGTAGGCATCACTGCAATGGGCTCCTTCCTTATTTCCTTGCTTCTTTTCCTCCCTCTAGTCTGTTTTCCACACAGCAGCCAGAATGAGCTATTATGCCATGCTTATGCTCAAAAACATATGATTCCTTACATTATTTAGTCTTGGTCACCTCTCTAACCTGCCCCTTGCTCACTGTAGCTCGGCCGCATTACTAGCTGGTTATTTCACTCAGTATTGTGTAGGGGTCATTCATTTGCCTAAAATGCTCTTCTGTAGATGGATATATGGCCGCTGTCTCTCTTCACTAAGCTGTCTTCAAGTATCTTCTCCTCAGATTGGCCTTTCCTGGTCCCCTTTCTAAAACAATATCCCCTCCATCATGTTCTCTACCCTTACTGTGCTTTACTTTTCTTCATAGGACTTAATCTTCTGACATATTACAAATCTATATGTTTATCGCACTCTTCCTTCCGAAATGTAAGCTCCATGATGGAAAGGATTGTGTTTATTTTGTTCACTACTGTACCCTCAGCCCCTCAAATAGTGCCTGGCATGAGGTATATATTTTCCCAATAATATTTCTCAATTAAATAA
>NW_012140191.1:424351-425969 GCF_000956105.1 Propithecus coquereli
AGGTAGAATTTGGAGTTCCTGGGACCCGTACCAACAAAGCAGAGTTTGAGATAGCTGATCCTCTGTAGACAAGTTGTCTGTAGAAGCCGAGGGGAACCACAGAAGTGAGTTCCTTATCTAGTGGTAGAACTGCTGAGTTAGAATGAACTGAGGTTAAAAAAGTTATTCTTTTCAGTATGACATTATGTTATATTTGCGATGCAGCTGAATGTGTCAAGATTACATGTAGAAATACATGTTAATTCTGATACTGCAAAACAAGAAACAAATGAGCTCTGTTGAGTTTTGGCACCATTCTTCAGACAAGTCCTGTGTTATTCAATGGAGAACATTAAAAAGAAGTTTCTCCCTTAACATAAAATAAAAATGTTTAATTATTAAAATCCTAATTAGTATCCCAAAGTGTCAATTTAAGCAAAAAATATTTAAAACCAAATTTCTAAATTACAATGTAGAAAAATGACCTTATGGGAAAAAAATAATAGAAACAGCACAGGAAGAATAATGACAAAACATTCACAAATAGCCCAGCTTATTGTTATATTGATTCAAAACAAATGTGAGAGGCCTCTACTGCCAAAAAGCAATGGAGTCCGGATAAATTCAGCTAGAAATGGCAAAAAGCTTAATGATCAGAGGACTAAATGTGTGGGGGCTTAATTTTCTCCCATAATAAGAAGTCTGAAGGTAGTCAACTGTTGACATTTGTTTAAGTCCTCAACTATTCCATTAAGAAACCAGAAACTTTATTATCTTTCCATTCTTCAGTCCGAGAGTCATAAATTTTTCTCATCAGCTGGTCAGAAGAGGACCGCTGACACTCCAGACAACATGTCCACAGTCAAGGCAGAAAGATTTCGGGTGGGGAAGACCTGCAATAGCCGTGTCTGTCCTTTTATTAGGAAAATAAAACGTCTTCCTAGAGGCTCAACACACCTCAATATATGTCTCTTTGGCCAGAAATGCATTACTTGGACACCCCTAGTGCAAAAAACACTGAATATTTAACCTCATACTCAGACTGGGCTGCTCCTCACAGTTCATTTACCATGGATATTGGGTGGACAATTGAAGTGCCTGCCATAAACTGTTTCCCCATAAACAGCTTATGGGGAAAAAAATCAACTAATCCTCTGCTTCAAGATGACCTACAGAATTTAAAATGAGAAACACTACTTGTGAAATAGCTCTGATTCTAGCACAGATAAAAAAAGAGGGAAGAAGGTACCTCAGATGAATTATCCACATAGATTTATTAAGGCCATGGCTAGTGTTAAAATGGATAAATATCATATAGTCATATTTGTCTAACATCTAGATCATAAATGTTAAAAATTATATTATTCATCTATAAGTTTTCAAATACCCAGAAATAAATTATCTCACTCTACTGTAAATTTCTTATTGGTCAATGCTACATTTTACTTTTATCTTTATCCTCAGCACCTGGCAGTGTACTTGGGACACGGCAAGCACCTAATAAACACTAGACAAGTAAATATATGAAAGTCTCTATAGTCAGAACAATGTATTTGTACCTTTTAATTATTGTAGACATTGCCAAGAAATAATTAGCTGTTATTGTCATAGTAATCAAAAGTATATAAAGACATCAATC
>NW_012140191.1:426019-428990 GCF_000956105.1 Propithecus coquereli
AGATATTTATTCCTCTAAGTATTATGGCATTATACTGTTCTATGCATTTTTAGGATGTCAAATAGCAATAATAACACAATCTTATTGTTTCTCAAGAAGTCTGCCTTTTACGAAAATTTAAAATTCTAATTTAAAATTCTAAAATAATTCAACCTATATGTTATATAATTTGGTCAGACTGTGTTGCAACATATGCAGATCTATTTACCACATTCTTTATCAACTGTTACTTTCCTCAATCCTGTCCAGCTGCAGATCCTCAAGATCTTTTGCCTATAGGCTCAGTTCCCTCCAGTGCCTGGACCAACCTAAATCAGATTAAGAATACATTTCAGTGCTATATGCACCAGTACAGGTTTTGCTTCTAGAAGCCTGTGTCCTTTCCCTGTAATGTTCACTGCATGTTCTCTTTTCTAATGGGTTGCTGCTCAGATTTCTTGATTAAAACATCTATAGTTCTGCTATAAATCTCAGCCCATTGGAACAGTGTTTGACCACTCTGCCCAGCTATTTCTAACCCTTACCGTGAATTCTCATTCCTACTATTCTCAGTTGCTGTCTGGGCCTTAATGCAAATCATACCACTTTTTTCGACTCCTGGTACTAATATTTGACCATAAAGTTCTGCACTGTAGAAAAAATGAATTGTATAAACCTAATCCATCTTATATAGGTTTATAAGTTTATATAATGTTTCTAGTCTTATTCATTGGCCAAAGTGGAGAAACATATGCCCAAAGCATAGGTAACTAAACAGACATATCAAATAATTTTACCAAGTGACAGTAAAATATGCAAGTCCTAACATGGGTCAGAGACACAAACTTTTCAGAAGCATAATGGACAAATAGAAATACACACTTGGGATTGAAACTAAGGAAAAAGTGTAAAATATCCCATTTATTAGAAGAGTATTTCTTTTTATTTTTTGCCTTCATTTGGACTTGATTTGGTCATTTTAGAATCTTTAAAATCAATGAATGATTTCTGTAATTACATTTGGGTCTAATTTGTATTAACGTATGTTAATTATGGGACTAATGCCATGCTTGAATGTAAACCAAGAACTTTATGTCTGCAGGTGGCAATTTAATCTTGCTTTTGAGGAATTTGTAATATGAAATCACCATTTAGCCTTGTAATAGTCTTTCTTAAGGTCCAGCATTTTCCATTAAGTTTGGGATTAAGAAGGAAAGAAGATGCATGAATATGTTTTAGTCACAGAAATAAACAATGCAATTAATCTATTTTAATATGCAGAATGGATCCTCTAGTAACGAAGCAATCTAAAAAATACAAATTTGAGTATTTACCCAATTTGTTTTTATTCCCTTGCATAAAGTACTATAAGAGTTCAAGAATGGGCCATGGTCATTTGAGTGGAATTTGAAAACTGCTCTAATTGTTAGAGGATTTGGGGAAGAATTCCTAATTCATAATATGTAAATGTTTCCTTCGTCTCTGATACCATGCTATAAACAAAGAGTGCTTCTTTATTAGATGCTAATGCAAATGCCAATGCTATTCAAACTTACTTTGGTTGACTTGAATAACTATCTGACTTATTTTGTGTGTGTGTGTTTCCTTTAGATAAGAAATGTTGAAACCAATCAATGTTTAGACAACATGGGCCGCAAAGAAAATGAAAAAGTGGGTATATTCAACTGCCATGGTATGGGAGGAAATCAGGTAAACTCTCCCTTTTTGATATCAGTTGCCCGTTTTGGAAGAAAGTTATTGTTGCTAAAGCTATCATTGTAGATCATGGCTCACATGCTAATAACAATAAACTTTTTGTTTAGTAAATAAATGAGCATTCAAATCAAAGACTGATTCGGCTATTTTATTGTCCAAAGTATCTTAAGAGTGTACTGCAAAATTAAATAAAAAGGACAATGCTTTCAATGAGCCTACAGTTAATGAGACTATCCAAATATTTTAGACCCATCTCATTTTATCATGCATGTGCAAATGAGAACTACATTTTATTCTATTAACTGCATATATAAAACAATTTCTCAATAACTGTAATCTTTTCTCAGTGGTGATTATTCTACATTTCTTATGCATTTTTATGTATATAATGATTTTTAGGAGTTTTTGAAGTTTAATAAAATTTTTAAGTGCATGGGTCAATGTTGATGGCTGATTAAAAGTCTAGGACAAGTTTTTTTGTGTGTGACAGTCTAGTTAATTATCAGAGACTTATCAGAGCATAGTAGAGATTCTTGTACTCTCCTTAAACATTGCAAATTGGCTCTGCAAGGTAGGCCACATAGAGGATGGCTGGCTGTGAGTCTTCAGACTAGAGCAACCTTGCTGTCATGGCCACTTTGAGAGGTAGAATTTGGAGTTCCTGGGACCCGTACCAACAAAGCAGAGTTTGAGATAGCTGATCCTCTGTAGACAAGTTGTCTGTAGAAGCCGAGGGGAACCACAGAAGTGAGTTCCTTATCTAGTGGTAGAACTGCTGAGTTAGAATGAACTGAGGTTAAAAAAGTTATTCTTTTCAGTATGACATTATGTTATATTTGCGATGCAGCTGAATGTGTCAAGATTACATGTAGAAATACATGTTAATTCTGATACTGCAAAACAAGAAACAAATGAGCTCTGTTGAGTTTTGGCACCATTCTTCAGACAAGTCCTGTGTTATTCAATGGAGAACATTAAAAAGAAGTTTCTCCCTTAACATAAAATAAAAATGTTTAATTATTAAAATCCTAATTAGTATCCCAAAGTGTCAATTTAAGCAAAAAATATTTAAAACCAAATTTCTAAATTACAATGTAGAAAAATGACCTTATGGGAAAAAAATAATAGAAACAGCACAGGAAGAATAATGACAAAACATTCACAAATAGCCCAGCTTATTGTTATATTGATTCAAAACAAATGTGAGAGGCCTCTACTGCCAAAAAGCAATGGAGTCCGGATAAATTCAGCTAGAAATGGCAAAAAGCTTAATGAT
>NW_012140191.1:440565-441820 GCF_000956105.1 Propithecus coquereli
TTCTCCCTGGAGCCACTCATTTGGAAAGAGCTAGAAAGCACATGGAAACATTCCATATAATTTATTCCAATAAATGATTCAGAGCCATTTTTCAAGGTAGCAAGGCTTTAGGGAAGCTTATGCTACCCATTTATTAAAGCCCTGTTTTCTGCCAAGATAAAGAAGAGATCCTCAGGTATTATCTACACTTTTCTACAAATGTCTCCTTCTCTTTTAAAATGTGATTACTTATAGCCTCATGACAGGTGTATTCAAAATTTTGAGAATAAACAAATACTTTGTCTCCTCATCACAGATCCTCTCTTAAAGAAAACATAATTATTTTAGTATTGTATTCTAATGTACTTACGAATTATAATAAACATATTCATTCAACAGATGTGTATTCATTTTAAAGTTCACAATTTTATAAGTACTATAATTACTTAGAACCATTTTGACACTAATTTGATCCTTTTTTAAGAGCTTGCACAGTGGAATTAAAACTTACCAGAGATTTCACAAAGTAAATTTGCAAGTGAAATGGAATGGCCTTTGAGGAAAAAAGAGAAAAACTACCATTTATTAAATGTTTAAATGAGTTGGATACATGCAAGCTAGAAGAGAGCAGATTTACTACATCTACAGAAATAGGAATTATTCTAAGAACCTTTCAATCTCATTAATGATTGGCAGGGAGAACTGCTCCAGTCTTTGCTGGTTCAGTGTTCCCACAAAGAGATTAAAACATATTTGGGATGCAATGATGTCTTAGTCTGGGCTACTATAATAAAAACATCATAAACCTGGTGGCTGGGAAGTCCAGGATCAAGGTATCAGCAGATTTGGTGTCTGGTGAAGGTTTGTCTTGCTGAGGGTTTGGCTCATAGGTAGAGCCTTCTTGCTGCATCTTCACATGGTGGAAGGGACTGGATAGCTCTCCTGGGTCTCTTTTATTTTAACATAAGGACACTAACCTGATTCGTCCAGGCAGAGCTTGCATGAGCTAATCACCTTCCATAGGTCCCACCTTCTAATGCTATCACACTGGGGATTAGATTTCAATGTATGAATTTTGGGTGGGGGGACACAAACATTTAGATGATAGCAAATGATAAGTTGAATCAATCATTCATCCAAAAACACCCAGTTATCTCAATTCATAACAGACACTCGAGAATAGATATTATATGACTAACATAGGGAAAAATATCTTAAAAACCAAACATTTCACATTGGCCCAATTTTTTTAGGGTATCTTGAGCTACCTGTTAAT
>NW_012140191.1:441870-443754 GCF_000956105.1 Propithecus coquereli
TATCTGTCCTTGTAATCATTTCTTTTCATTAGCAAGTAGCATCATGATGATCACTAACACTTTGAAAAGAAGGAAAATGAGAAGATGTTGATTAGCTTAAATATAAAGTTTTACAAGTGAAAGACAGACCTTACAATTTACTCACATAAAGAATGTTATTAAATTATGGCATTGTCTTCTCTGTACTTCTGGGAAGATGACATCGATTCCTGGAAGCAGTTCCATGTCTCCCACAATGCTAATAACTCAGGTTTACATCTTCATCTCCCACTTCTCTCCTGAGCTCTGAAAGCTGCTGTCAATTAATTATTGTGAATGTCTACAGGCATTTCTAACTCACTTGTTTCCAAACTAGACTCCTTTTCTTCTTTTTCACATACTCATCCAAAATTGAAACCTCACATAAAAACTTCACTCCTGAAATCTGATTAGTCACCAAATCCTGACATTTCTATGTAAAATTATTCCCTGACTCCTACCACTCAGGTGGAGACCCTTCATAACCAGGGTCTCTGTCTTTGGCCTACCCTATATCTTCTCTCATTTCAGTATGATTTACAAACCTCATTATTTCCATGAGTACATCATTCATGCTACATAAATTTAAAAACTGATTAAAATCTTCAGCAGTTTTCCACTGCCCAAAAAATAAAGTCCAAAAGCCTTAGTATGATATAGAAAGCCCTTCACAACTTTATTTCCATCTGGTTTACCAGCCTGATCCACCTTGATGTTCCAATAGACTTTTACACTCTAGACATATGTTAATAATTCCCCATTCCCTGCATTCTATCATTTTTCATATCCTAACGGTTCACTTATACTGCTCTCTCTGATTGAGCTATTGGCTGCAATCTGCTGTCCTCAAAAACTTAAGACATACTAACCATTCAAAACCCAAGTAATTTAGCTTCTCTTCTACTAGCTATTCGATAGCCACTTCTTAACCTAATCAGGACAGACTTTCAATGGATAAATTATATTTTATTTAATTAATCTCTTATTGTCTAACACACATTATTTATAAATATTCATTGTTACAGACAAGGTTCATTAATATTCTTATACCTAAATTCTGATAAGCACCCATATTCACTTCTTTAGAAATATGTCCAGAAGTAAATTTGCTAAATCGAACATTATGCAACATGTAAGGCTTTTAATGTGACTAATTGTTCCCATTTTAAGGTTTCACCAATTTAATAGGAGAAATAGCTGAAATAGAGAAATACACTGTAATAAGCATTTAATATGCATTATCCTCTTTGATTGTCACAATGCTCTTTTAAGTACATAGAGTTATTATCCTGATTTTACTCATGAGTTTAATGGAATCCCTAAGATATTAGTAGTGTGGTTGAGGTGATAAAGCCAGTTTGAGCCTAAGTCTGATTCCACACGAAGTTTATATTCACTGTTCTTGCATTGACTCCCAACCACATTCCCTCAGGATTGTAATCACAGTAGCCAATACTGACAGTGTATTATATTTTATTTTTTGTTTTTCATCTTTGCCAATTTAGTATGGGAGAAATATTTTATCTTCTTTCAACCATATTTCTAGCATTATCAATGCATGTAAGGATTTAAAACATTGGTATTGTGAATTTCCTAGTCCTATTATTGCTTATGTTTCCATTGGAGTTTGGGGATTCTTTTTTTCCCTTGTCATTTATAAGAATACTTTATTAAAATACGATTATTGCCCTGTGTCATACATGTTGCGAATATTTTTCTGACTTTGACATTTTGTTTATAATTTGTTTTCATATATGGACTTTTAAACAGTTTAAGTTTTCTAACCCATGTTTGCCTTTATACTTTCTCTTTTTGGTGCAGAAATACCATTCTTTTTAAATGAGGTGCTTTTTTTTTTTTTTTTTT
>NW_012140191.1:446020-451787 GCF_000956105.1 Propithecus coquereli
TTTACTTTTTTTAAATTTCAAAATATTAAGGGGGTGCAAATGTTTTTTGTTATGTTTATTACTGATTCCTCACATTTTATATTTTTAGGAAATTAATCCTCACAAATTTCTCTATAAGGAGGCTCCAATGTCTTACAAATTCCTGGGCTTCCACTGTGTTTCAAACTCACTAATGCACATTTCTACTTGAATGACCAAGTATGGTTGCAAACTCAGCGTGTCTGTATTTCATTTTTCTTCTAAAGCCTTTTTTGTCCTCTGATCTCTCTATTAATTCATCTTTTTACATTTTCCTCTCTCATCTTTCATCGCTCCCTGCTCTCTCCAAGTAAGACACTAAGCCCTGTGGATTCTTTCTACTAGTCCTTTTTATCTATTTCTTCTTTTCTTCCTTTAATAATTCTACTTTTGAAATCTGGGCCTTGATCACCTCCGATTTGAATTACTATGACAGAGTTCAATGTAGTTTCCCCACGGATCCAGTCTGTACCCATTCACTCCACCCTTCCTAGATAATGAAGTGATGAATCCTTCCAAAGTATCACTCCCAAGTGGAAGAACATACAAACAAAACGAAGCTTTAAAAGGCTCTTGGTTATTACAGGGTAAAATTAACGTTATTAACTAATGAAAGCTCTACACAATCTGACCGCTTCCTACCTTTGTAATTCTATTTCCCATTGCACACCTATATAACTCTCTACTACAACAACTCCAATGACCCTGGCCAGCCTTTTTTAAAATTGTTATTGTTAGTTGTTTGTTTTCTCGTATCATAGCCTTGTCTTTTCTTATGCCCATCTGCCGTGATCTTTCCCCACTTTTATAACTATGTAAATTCTATCCATCTAGTCCCACTTCAAAACCCACCCTCTCTATATAGTATTGCATTTTTTCTGCTTTTCAATATATATTTATATTTCCTACTTCTGAATTTACACTATAGAAAAATTTTCTCATTTTTTTTTACTTACTCATATACTATTTCCAATATTTCTCTTACTCTTTAACCCTTATGTTGTCATTCAATTTTGTATGTTTGCTCATCCTATCTACAAAAATAAATTATAAACTGTTTTTTAAAGCAAGAATTAGTTCTTTTCCTTTTTTAAAAAATCCTCCTAAAGGATCATTGAAAGAATGAATAAGTAAACAATAGTTACAAAAATTTCAAAGTTACTCAGGAACCTGTTGTTATTACAGAAATAAATTCAAAATTTTGAGGAAACTACCTAAAAGAAAATCTTCTTCTTCCTGGAGGATGAAATTGTTTTTATGGAAATACTTGGATTTGAGGCTGGGGTAACTGAAAAATTACTCTCAAAACATATCCAAGTCCTAATCCCTGGAACCTGGGAGTGTTACCTTATATGGCAAAAAACACTTTGCGAGGCCAGGCCTCATGGTTCCTGCCTGTAATCCTAACACTTTGGGAGGCCGGGGTGGAAGCATCACTTGAGACCAGGAGTTTGAGACCAGCCTGAGCAGCCTGAGTGAGATCCTGTCTTGACAAAAAATAGAATAATTAGCCAGGCATGATGCTGTGCATCTGTAGTCCTAGCTTCTCTGGAGGCTGAGGCAGGTGAATTGCTTGAGCTCAGGAGCTTGAGGTTGCAGAGAACTATGATTGCAGCACTGCATTCTAGGCCGGGCAGCAGAGAAAGACCCTCTCTCTCTCAAAAAAAAAAAACAAAAAAAACTTTAGACTTTGCAGATGTGATTATGTTAAGGATCTTGAGATAGGGAGATTATGCTAGACTATCTGGTTGGCTCCAAATGCAACCCCACATGTCCTTATAAAAGGGAAGCAGAGGCCGGGCGCGGTGGCTCATGCCTGTAATCCTAGCACTCTGGGAGGCCGAGGCGGGTGGATTGCTCAAGGTCAGGAGTTCGAGACCAGCCTGAGCAAGAGTGAGACCCCCCCGTCTCTACCAAAAAATAGAAAAGAAATTATCTGGACAACTAAAAATATATATATATATATAGAAAAAAATTAGCCGGGCATGGTGGCGCATGCCTGTAGTCCCAGCTACTCGGGAGGCTGAGGCAGAAGGATTGCTCGAGCCCAGGAGTTTGAGGTTGCTGTGAGCTAGGCTGATGCCACGACACTCACTCTAGCCAGGGCAACAAAGTGAGACTCTGTCTCAAAAAAAAAAAAAAAAAGGGAAGCAGAGGGAGAGCATAGAAGAGAAGGTGATGTGACCACAGAGGCAGAGCTTAGAGTGATGTGGCCATAAGCCTTCAATCGCAGTAGTTGCCAGAACCTGGGATAGGTAAGGAACAGATTCTCCCCTAGAGTCTCCAGAGTGAACGCTGCCCAGCTGATACCTTGATCTCCAGCCGGTGAGATTGATTTTAGACTTCTGGCCTCCTGAAATGTGAAAGAACAAATTTCTGTTGCTTTAAAGCTACCAAGTTTTGGTCATTTGTTTTAGCAGGCACAGGAAATTAATGTAAGGGCTCACACACACACACACACACACACACACACACACACACACACCCCTCCAGAAATAGTATAGCTCAGAGTTCATAAATTACCCACCCCTTTGGAAAAAAGATCCAAGATACTAAACCTTCCTCAAAGTTAGAAACATATTTCATCTTACTACTTCGATAAATGATGTGCTATCTACAAAGAATGGCCCTCAATTACATGGTACTGCTTCTTCGTAATATTTTACTGATAAAAAGTTTGCTTTTGGAGATTCCATTTTACCTTAATTTTTTGTATTATCTTCGCTATCATAGTTATGTAGTAAATAACATTGTTAATAAGCTCTAAATCCTATGTTAATAAAAATTAAAAAATAAAGTAAAACTGAATCTTTAACATTAAATGATAATGGCCTCTTTAGTTAATAGTTAATAAATCTTGCACAGCAGTGTTAAAAATGTTTTAAATTTTTTTAAAATATTAATCCAATACTTGATCAAACAATCAACAAAACATTTTCTTAATTCAAGCAAATTATATTATCAGTTATATTAGAGGAACATCTATGTAAGCCTGGAGTTGATTAAAACTTGCTGGGACTTAAACTTGTGATCTAATCTTTCTGAGTTTTGTCTCACCACAAAGTAGCAAATCTATTGTGTTCAACCCTTTCCTTTCCCTGGTAAGAGTTACTCAGAGATTTTGTATTTCTACATAATGATAGTTAATATCTATCACATGTGACATTTTTTTCAAAAGTCTTGGAAAAACTGTTAGTGCAACTCGATCTAGAAAACAACTTCATCATTTGACTATAAAGTATTTAAAATTAATTCCATGAAATCCTACATTCATTTAAATAAGTCACCACTTTGGCTCTTTGCTTTCTAGCTGTGAGTACAAAGTTGGTTATATGATTTCTTGTGTCAATAATACAAAAGCAAGCCAGCTTCAAAAAGGTTCAATTATTCCTGGTGTTGAGATCATAAAAATTTCTACTATGATTCTTGATAAAGAAAGCAGTATATGGTAAAAGGGCTATGGTAGCAACAAGGATGCCAGACTAAACTTGGAGGAGAAGGCAGTCTCTAAGAAGGCATCTTAGAAAATGGCCGGGTGTGGTGGCTCACACATATAATCCTAGCACTCTGGGAGGCCGAGGCCAGAGGATTGCTTGAGCTCAGGAGTTCAAGACCAGCCTGAGTAAGAGTGAGACCCCATCTCTACTATAAATAGAAAGAAATTAGCCAAACAACTGAAAATGGAAAAAACTAGCCAGGCATGGTGGCACGTGCCTGTCATCCCAGCTACTCCGGAGGCTTAGGTAGAAGGATTGGTTGAGCCCAGGAGTTTGAGATTGTTGTGAGCTAGGCTGATGCCATGGCATTCTAGCCCGGGCAACAGAGTGAGACTCTGTCTCAAAAAAAAAAAAAAAAAAAAATGAAAGGAAAAGAAAAGAAAAAGAAAATGATGGTAATACTGGAATGCTCTAACCTTCCTCCAGGCTGACAGTAAGTATTCCCCACTGTGTTATATCACATTTTTTCTTTTTAAATTTTGATCTGTTTAATTTTAAACTCCCATTATTGAAATTTAAAACACTTTCTAAATAAAAATAGCACTAAAAACTTATGAACACGAGGGAGAAAACACTTGCAAACTACACCTCAGATATTGGATTATTATCTATAACTTGTGGTTCACATTCCCTACCAACATGACTGGCAACTGTTTTCAACAGAGTAATCTCATTAAAATATAATAAACATGTTTTAAAAAAGATGATAATACCAAAGTATGTCAATCCAAATACTAGGACAAAAGAAATATTTATTCTACTGATTAATCAATTAATTAAAGTATATCATCATCAATCCATGCTTTAGAGAGCTTAAAAATTAAATTTCCATAAGGCTTAAAAATTAAAATGATACTGTAAGTTTTTTAGTAAAATGTACATAAATTCCTATTCATTTTATTAATGGGATTTTTCAGAATAGTTTGAAAAACCCCCGATAAAAAGTGAAATATCACACTCTTATGAAGCAAACAGTTTAATACAGTTTAGTTAAACCCTAGTTTAATAAAACCTCAACACACACACACATTAGATACACATATACACAAAGGCATATATACCTCTCTTATCTCACACCACCAATAGAGCTTTTCTTACTGAGAATGGTAAGCTGTTAACTGAAAAACCTACCATAAAAAAAATGTTTTGCTACTAACAGCATCAATTTGCTCCCGTTGCCCAACAATCTGTCTTCTCTGAAGCTCCTGTTACTTACAGTTAGGACTCCAGGTTTTCTGCTAACTTTACCAAGATAGGTTTGTTTCCATTAAACTAAATATTTAGTCCCAGCAGAACTTGTTACTCCTGTGGACTCTTTCAATCTTTTGACTCTCATTTTTTTTTGCCCACTTTGTCCTCAAATACTTTTCTCCTGTTTGATGCTAATTCCTCTTGACCTGAGACCATAACCTTAACCATTACCCTAAATTGCTTCCTTGTTCAAGTAATCTTCCTGCTAACATTTTACATATTTATTATAATATTTTAAAAAGTTTTAAAAAGTGAGAATGCATGAATCTACTATATATGAAGAATATTGAGGTCTTTTGAAATAATCTTCGATTTCTCTCTCCCCCTTAGACTCTGCCTCAGTGCCTACCTTTCACTGAGGACATAATTACTTAAAATTACCAATTTAAGCATTTTTTAGTAAATTTTGTCTTTGCTTAATCTAGTAGTAAAAGCCAATTTATTAATTATTTTCTAGGTAAGGTAAATAATGTCTATAATTTCTAAATTAACAGTGTTGCCTACTCCACTTCTATATTCTCAAGAAGCCAAGCAGAACTCATACTTGTGATCATTTGCTTTGCTGTACCTAAAATATTCTTCATCTTACTGCATTCTCAATTCTATCCTAGTTATTCAATTCTTACACTTTTGGAAGAAATTAGGCAATGATATTTCTAGGTATTTTTTCCCTTTAGAATATGAATACTTAGTTTTTCAGAAAAGATAGCACAATGAAACCAAGATAACATAAAACTAGACAAAAAGTTCATATTCAAATATTTGACAGATCAATGCTAATAATTTATCCCAGGAAGAGAAAAATAAAGTTGATAAAAAGGAAAAATCTAAGAAATCTGCAAGCCAAATGGAAAAATCAGGTATAATATTTTGATAGCATCAAGATTTTTAAAGAATTCCTTGCTTAAAACTCACCAATTTTTAAAAGAAGTCATCATATATAAAATATTATTTAAGGTAACCCAAAGTGAGGAAACTAATCAAATGCAAGCTACACATTT
>NW_012140191.1:452917-465175 GCF_000956105.1 Propithecus coquereli
TAAAGACTTGATTCCAAGCAACACTATAATCTCTACACAGATTAATTTTTAAGATTAAAGTTTGTAATGAATGAAGAATTATTGAAGTTCTCTTTACTTTTTCCCACAGCTTAAGAAATAAATTTCTATTTTTGAAGTAAATTAGTAAAATGCCTGGATCCCAACTCCTTTCTGAATTTTCAGTGTCCTAAAGAATATTTTGAGAATCCATTATATATTTCTTGTGTTTGGTCTACAATTTAACAGTATGAACAACAAACAAAATTACTAGTGATCTATATTAATCTTTTCTCAACAGGTTTTCTCAATGTGTAATGACAAATGAAATGTTTTTATGAATAAATTAAGTTCTATTTAACAACAACAACAAAAAAGGCTGCACGAAGCAGTCAGTCATGAGCACAGAGAATGGAGTGTGTGCAAGGACAATGAGAACATTGGCACAAATAGAGTTGAAGGCCTGGACTGGGACTGTGGAAAATTAAGTTTTATAAGTCAAGGAGTTGAGATTACAATAGAATGTAAATGTCAGGCAAGGGAATTTTGACCTGAGGGGACAAAAGGAGCAAAATGCTTTCAGACTACAAAGGCTGTCAAAGGATAGCTTATAACCTGTTTGCAATAAGCATCATGAAAATACTTGGCCATGCACTTTTGTTATTAAAAGTGACATAGTGAATACAGCCAAAATAAAAAGGGCTTTTTATTCTTGTTATTTAATACCTAAGTATAATTTCACTGCAAGCAGGAACAGACTATACAAATGTTTTCAATTCATTTCTTTTATTCTGTTATCAAAGGATTTGATCCAATACAAAGCAAGAAGCTACATGTGGTGTGTACGGAAATGACACCTTCCCATTAAAGGAAAAAGGCTTCAGTAGGTTACCATGGAAACAGCCTAGTGTCCATTCCAATTTCTAATAGAAAATCTTTGTCTTCTAATGAAACCCTACCAGATAGACATATTTCTACTCCAACTCTATAGTTCTAACTGTCTGAAAAGATTTGGGGATATTCATTTTATTTAAAAGAAACAAAATATGTATATATGGCTATAACATGCAAAAGTTGTTTTTTTAACCAAAAATTCAGAGATGCATTTAGGGCCATTGTAACACCAGGGAATGATCAAAGTGTCTTTGATGGGTCACTCATGGCCAGTAGTAGTCAATTCATGGCTTACACATTTCATGGCTTACACATTACTGAGAACAAGTACCACATCTGGGTGGCAGAAATTGTCACATTCCAACCCACCTACAAAAGAGACCTCGAATTTTCCTTCATTCAGTGAGTCAATCAAGTGCCCATGAACTGCATTTATTCTTTAAATGCGGGAATCTTAATGTGGCATTACATATAAATCTAACATAAAGACATGACTCCCAATTTTAGACTGACATTTTTAGAGACACATTAAAATTGATCTCTGGGATCTCCTGTACAGACGAATTTCAGATAATTTATGTAGATGATCCCCCCCTCCAGGAGGTAGGACTTAACTCCCCTCCACCGCTTGCATGTGGGCTGTGTTGACTTACAAAGAGTAGAACATGGGAGGGGATGGTGGTAACCGTACAGTTGAGAAACGCTGGCAAATACTACCTTGGGTATGTAATCAAGGTTCTGTACTGTGAGTCATGGTGACGTCGTGAACCTTTGATGTGATGTGGTGAGAATGGCACTGCACCTTTGTGGTCTTCCTCCTAAAAACCTATAACCACAATCCAACCATGAGATATGCATTAGACAAATCCAAACTGAAAGGCTTTCTATAAAATACCTGACTAATACTCCTCAAAACCATCATCAAAAAGAGAAAAGTCTGAGCATCGGTCTGAGTAGGATAAGGGGATATGATGATTAAATGTAATGTGGGATGGGATCCTAGAAAAAATGAGCATAGGATCATATGGCAACATTATGCAAAAACTAATGAAATCTGAATAAAGTCTGGAGTTTAATTTTTTTTTTTTTTTTAATTATCACCAAGAAGCAAACTGCTAAGTGTGCAGAAAGAACATGGGATTTGGGGCCTGCCAGACAATCGTTTAAAGACTCGTTCTCCCACTTGCAAACTGAGTGACTTTGGAGAATTTACTTAAACTTTGCAAGCCTGATATTCCTAATTCATAAAAGAGGAATAATAACATATGATGTGTGCTATAGCATATTTAATATACGATATATTTTAAATGACAGCTATCTTGCACACAGGAGCACACAGAAGTTGCTTCCAAAATGTTTACTTTCTCTCCTTCCTTTTGCTTCTAGCCCAACGTCCAAAGGCCAACACCTCTGCCCCTTTGCCTGAGGGTTTTCACTAACAGAGGCTGCTTTGCCTACCTGCTCACACTTAGGGAATTAATAAATTATACTCCCTGGAAGTTTACCCTAAGCAAAAGGTAGGGGAGGTGATGTATAAATATCCCGGTTCCTTCGCTCTTTGATGGGACTGCCTCTGAGGTGTTCGTTCTACATTGGTTGCCAGAGAATTAAGCTCTAGTGACCCACAGTGTAAATAATTTGATAATTTAAACTTTCCTCTCCTTTTTCCCTTCCGTAACCCCATACTAGTTTTTCCTGGGATCGTCTCAAGTACAAGTACTGCTTGTACTCGAATCCTTGTCTCAGTGTTTGTTTTTGGAGGAACCCAAACTAAATAGACTCTGCTCTTAGTCTGCAGCAATACTGAGTGCCACAAGTAAACAAGATTTCTTAAGCTTGAAACCACCTAGAAAAATTTAGCATTATTTGCACCCAATGCAAATGTTGTGGTAACAAATCGGGAGGTTAATTTTCAATACTTTGTTTACTTTAAACTAAAGATTAGGTTACCTTTACAGATAAGAGGTGGTTGCATGTTATACAAAATGTGCATCTTTGTGCCATCTAGGACATTATCATTTCCCTTTCAGACTTTTTGTATATTTAATAATTTTTATCTAATTATGTACCATATACCAGAGTTTTAGGATGTGACCAATGATATAAGTGAAAAGCTTTTAAAAGGTATGGAATGTTACAAAACCCCAGCAAAAGATATTCAGATATCAAAAAGCTTTTCACTATTAATTTGCAGTTAATAAAACAAACACTAAAGCATATGCAATAGCTTATATAGATGTTGTGTGAATGACATATATTATTGCTGTTATGTCTATTTTGCATTTATAGGCATAAATCAGTAAGAACCTCAAAGACCAACAGTTATAAAGGGAACCCATGTATGTAGGTTGCACATGGCTGAAGGAAATAGCTCATCCAGTAGCTCGCTCTTCTTCCCTTGCATTTTGCATGTTTGAAGGCTGATTCTTCATAAAGTATTTAAGGAATAATATAATCAGGAAGACATAGGAAAGAAGACCATCAAGGGAAAGATAAATTGTTACAGAAAATCATTATAATAAGAACACAGAGAACAGAGCTCAAGGCAGGTTGGAATAGTGGGAGAAACTCTTGCAGAACTGTTGCCTCACACTTCGATGTTTTTGTATTTAAGCCCACGTTTTCACAAAGGCCATGTTTGGATAAAGCCTGACACCTTCAATACACTGAAAGGTACCTGTTGAGCAAATAGGTGAATGAATCATTAAAAGAATAAAAGAATGATGGAGGCAGGGCATGAGAGGTATTCCACATGGTGAGAACAATTCTAGTTTTTGCATGTTTCCTTTTTCCTGATGGTCCTCCTACTAGTTTTCTATTGTTACATAACAAATTACTACAAATTTAGTGGCTTAAAACAACACAAAATTATTATCTCACAGTTCTGTAGGAGAAATTCAGGCACAACCTGGCTGGGTTCTCCGCTCAGGGTTGAATGCAGCTGAAATCCAGATGTCATCCAAAGCTGTGATCTCGTCTGAGGCTCGGGGTCAAGATCTGGGCTCCCTGGTTGTTGGTAGAATTGAGTTCCTTGCAGCAAACTCCCCATCTTTGTTTGTTTGTTTCTTGGCTGTCTGCCAGTGGTTGTTCTCAGCAGCTAGAGGCAAGCCTCAGTTTCCTGCCACGTGGCCCTCTCCAAAACATGGCAGTTTTCATCCTCAAGGCCAGCAGGAGAATCTCTCTCTTCGGTTTCTTATCTGAGGTTGTATATCACATCTTACATGACATAACATAATCCTGAAGTGGCTGTCCTGTCATCTTCCCAGTCTGCCCCACACTCAAGGGAATGAGGTTTTATAGCAGAAGACCCCAACCTATGGTGAATTGTATAATTATTTCATTATATATTACAATATAATAATAATAGAAATAAAGGGCATAATAAATATAATGCACTGGAATCATCCTAAAACCATCTTCTTCCTTCTCGATCTGTGGAAAAATTGTCTTCCATGGAAACAATCCCTGGTGGCAAAAAGGTCGGGGACCGCTGTTAGGGCACGTACACCAGGGGATGGGAGCCTTGAACCACCTGCAAATTGTAGCACAGTCACACAGAAAGCAGCATCTGCAAACTCAAGCATGTCTGGTGGGAAATATTGTGTAAGGGATTCCCAATTGGAATAAATTGCTTAAATTTGCAATTTATATTCTTCAATACTGCAATAGTAAAATATCAGTATGTGGAGCATAATGTTTATATATTAGATTTCATGAATTGTAGACTTCCTTTAAAACCCTTCAGAGCAGAGTCAAGTATTAAAAATACATAAATTTTAACATCAGTAATGTTTAAAACAGGAGGATTTAACAATGAAGTAGAAAGAAAATAGAAATGTCGGTCACATTTTGTTATTGTATTAGCACATACAGCTTATTGTATTATCCTACACTCTTGCTCTGTTTTCCACAAAGGGACTAGAGAATTTCAAAGACAAATTGTTTTCATTTCAATTCAATAACTAATTATTGGACACTACTCTCTTCCTAGAAGAGTTTCCATAAGGATTCAAAATATATTCTTAGCATTGTTACTGGGTCAACAAGGTTTTAAAAACAAAACAAAACATAAAACACCAATGGGAAAAGATGAGGCAGAATATAGTCAAATGTAAATTTTATGCATGAATGTTGCACAGAGAATCACTAATATTCAGACATTACTTGAGACAGGCACCATGTTTAGAGCTTACATGAATTGCCCTATTTGGTCTCTAAAATAGCCCATGAAACAAGACGCATATTTATGCCTTTTCTCAGACGAGGAATCCAAGATTTGGAAAGCCTTCCAGTACCTCTGGTTCTGATGGGTAATGGCTTTCAAACCCAGGTCTTTGTAATTTTCCAAAGCCCATTGTTTTCTTGTTATCCTGCTCCAAAGACATACAGAAGTGATAGCTACCTACAGTTCAATGCAGACAAGCTATCTGGGTAAAAGTTGTTACAAAGGGCTAAATGAAAAAAGTGAAGAATGTTCTAATACTTTAAGGATATTGGATAGTCTTTTCCTTGGCGAAATGGAGTGGAAAGGATAGTCCCAGTGATGTGATCGGCACAAAACAACAGTCAGAGATGGAAGAATATGACTTGCTGAGCACAAATTGAAAAGTATCAAATTGTTATATATAGTTATATTGAGGTGAAAGGGGAAAATTTAATGCTTCACAAATGATGTTGACAATAGGATGAGAATATTGAACATGAGATACACACCCACATCCTGTTGTTAACAATAGAATTTGAGAGCCCTAAAGCTGTAAAAGACCATAGATATCATCTAGGTGTGTAAGAGTAAGTTAAGGGTACACAGCCAGAAGCTACCTACTTCTTACCCTTCTCTGCACAAAACCACTAAGCTAACAGCCTATGGGTAAAGCCTAAAGTCAATTAAGACATAGAAAAAGTACTATCTGGGAACAAAAGTCTGCGTTTGGCAGCTCCACTGATGAATTCAATTCCATCTATGCATTCTCCATGCTGACTTCAGGATGCCATGACATATGGGGAGAGAGAACATTTTAAAAAATAAATCACATCACTAAAGGTCTAATTTTTGTTGCTAAATAATTTTTCATTTTATTTCAGTACAAATTTTGGAGTACATTTTTACATAAAAAGGGGAGAAAACTATTATGATGTATTTATTTTCTTATAAGTCATCCCTTTGGATTGTTGTTGACAGATTCTCAAATTGACTGCATTCGAAATACCTAAAGGGATCTCCCAGAGACTCAAAGGTCCTAAATGACTAAATGATGGGTGTGTAAAGGGTATTAATATAATCACGTAGAAGAACGGTGGCACAGAGTTGAGCTTGGGGTCTAGAGAGACCTCTGTTACTAAGCAGCTTGGGCATATTGGGTGAATCCTATAACATTTTTGGCTTCAGTTTCATTTAAAAAGTGAAGCAGTTGGCATAATTTAGTATACAGAAACCCTTCAAACTGTGAACTTTTACAGTAAATATCATCTTGAAGAAACTCAACAAGAAAACTATTTTATAAATCAGAACTATAGGGAAGTCAAAATCTACAAATCAAATATAGATATTCCGAATATACACAGAATATATATATATATTTATTTGTAAACTATACCTTAATAAAAAGTAATAAAACAAAACAAAAATGAATATACATACACACAGGCATACCCTGTTTTTTACTCTTCGCTTTATTGCACTTCACATTATTGCACCTCACAGATATTGCATTTTTTACAAATTGAAATTTGTGGCAATTCTGCATGAAACAAGTCTGTTGGTGCATTTTTCCAACAGTCGATGCTCACTTCATGTCTTTGTGTCCCATTTTATTAATTCTCACAATATTTCAAGCTTTTTTATCATTATTATGTCTTTTATGGTGATCTAGGACCAATGATTTTTGATGTTATTATTATAATTGTTTGGGGGTGCCATGAGCCACACCCATATAAGACAGCCGACTTAATCGATAAGTATTATGTGTGTTCTCAGACTGACCATTCCCCCGTCTCTCTATCACTCTGCTCAGGTCTCTCTATTCCCTGAGACACAACAATATTGGAATTAGGGCAATTAATAACCCTATAATGGCCTCTAAGTTTTCAAGTGAAAGACAGAATCACACTTTCAAATCAAAAGCAAGAAATGATTATGCTTAGTGAGGATGGCATATCAAAAGCCAAGATAGGCTGAAACAGTTGGCCAAGTTGGAGAGGCAAAGGAAAAGTTTTTGAAGGAAATTATATGTGTTACTCCAGTTAACACACAAATAATAAGAAAGTAAAACAGCCTTATTGCTGATATAGAGAAAGTTTTAGTGGTCTGGATTGAAGATCAAATCAGCCACAATGTTCTTTTAAGCCAAAGCCTAATCCAGAGCAAGACCCTAACTCTCTGTGAAGGCTGAGAAAGGTGAGGAAGCTGAAGAAGAAAAGTTTGAAACTAGCAGAGGTTGGTTCATGAGGTTTAAAGAAAACAGCCACCTCCATAGCACAAAAGTTCAAGGTGAAGCAACAAGTGCCAATGTAGAAGTTGCCGTAAGTTATTCAGAAGATCTAGCTAAGATCATTGATGAACATGGCTACATTAAACAAAAGGTTTTCAATGTAGAGTAAATAGCCTTATATTGGACGAAGGTGTTATCTAGACTTTCATAGCTAAAAAAGAAAAGTCAATGCCTGGCTTCAAAGATTAAAGGACAGACTGCCTCTTTTGTTAGGGACTAATGCAGCTGGTGACTTTGAGTTGAAGCCAGTGCTTATTTACCATTCTGAAAATCCTAGGGCACTTAAATTATGCTAAACCTACTCTGCCTGTGCTCTATTGATGGAAAAACAAAGCCTGGAAGACAGCACATCTGTTTATAGCATGACGTATTGAATATTTTAAGCCCACTTTTGAGACCTACCGCTCAGAAGAAAAGATTCCTTTGAAAATATTATTGCGCCCTAACAATGTACCTGGTCACACAAAAACTCTGATGAATATGTAGAAGGAGATTAATGTTGCTTTTATCCTTGCTAACTCAACATCAATTCTGTAGCCCATGAGTCAAGGAGTAATTTAGAATTTCAAGTCTTATTCTTTAAGAAATACATTTCGTAAGGCTGTAGTTTCCACGGATAGTGATTTCTCTGATAGATGTGGGCAAAGTAAATTGAAATCCTTCTGGAAAGAATTCACCATTCTAGGTGCCATTAAAAACTTTCTTCATTCATGGGAGGAGGTCAAAATACCAACAATAATCTTTGAAATACTTTTAAAATAAAGTATAAATTTAATAAAGAATATGTTATATCATTCTCACAAACATTCTTAAAAATCATTTAATGGTGTTTTAATTTTAGATATTTGAAGAATCATAAAATTCCTTTGGGCTTACTTCTGAAAAAAAAAACTCCAGAGCAAACCATATATATAGTTGAAATAAGGAAAAATGCTTGCCATCTCCGAAAAGAAAAATACTGAGATTGAAAGGAATTAAGATTGGAATTGACTATCATCCTTTATATATAGTACACATTTGAGTACAGTATCAATTCAGAGACAGAAATCAACATGACCTCAATAAAGTATACATAGAATCAGATAAATCACCTTATGATAGTAAAGAACCATTTTATGAAGCTATACCTAAATAGAAAATTATTACAAAAATGATTGATTTGATGCTTTTGGAAAACATAAGTGGATGTTAGAATTTTCAGCCCAGACACCAAGATACAATAAACATGAAATCTAAAATCAGACTTCCTTATGCAAAATTTGCAATGACAATTTAGAAAACTGGTTTCATGACTTCAAGACCATCCAACAAGCATAAGGAGTAAAAGGAGATCTATTCATTTCCTGGGGCTGCCATGACAAAGTGGCTTAAAACAATACACATTTATTATTCCACATTTCTGGAGGCTAGAAGTCTGACTTCTGAAGCCTAAGGGGAGAATCATTCCTAGCCTCTTCCACCTCCTAGTGTTTGCCAGCAATCCTTGGTGTCCCATCGTTTGTAGATGCACCACTCCAGTCTCTGCCTTTGTGATCACATGGTTGTCTTTTCTCTGTATGTTTCTATTCTCTTTTTATGACACTATTCATTTTGGATTAATGCCCCACCCTACACTATTATGATCTCATAATAAAAACTATTTCCCAAAATGTTCACAATCTGAGATACTGGTGGTTAGGACTTCAACATATCATTCTGGGGGACTCGATTCAACCCATAATGGGAGGTACGAGAATATGGAGAAAATTTTAAGATTTTCTACGGAGAGAGTAGTTTCCCTTCCTCGAGAAAGGAGGGGTTCTAGCTTCCAGTAAGAGAAGGAAGTATTCAAGGAAGGGATGGCTTCTTGAGTGTGCAACCCATGCAATCATGAAGGGCCCTACAATTTTGAAATTCTCGATAATTTTTTTAACAATATTTCTTGCATTTCCATTTTGCACTGGGCCCTGCAAATTATGTAGGACACCACTTTGAGAGCTTGCTATGTCCTTCTTGCACTTGTAGAGTGTGGTGGGCCGTGACCTGACTCTCATGATAAAGCTGGCTTGTGACAACTATTAGATAGATTAAGGGAACTAACCGCACTGTCTATGGTCAGCTTGCCTCCCAGAGTTTGTCAAGTCACAAAAAGTACCTCACTTATAAAATACGCATTGTTCTCTTCATTAGCGCTGCAGTGAGATGAGCTCAGGGATGGGAATCTCTACAAAACCACAAATACTCTCAGGACAGAGAGATTTAAATTTCTGCCAGGCCAGAGAATAAGAGGAAGTTATAAAGAAACAATTCAAGTAAGACCTTTCCTATAGCTTTACTATCTTCGAAGAGTAAAGTATTGATTAGCAGCCTGGGGGAATTGGGGAGTAGGCAGGTGTGATAAGTAAAAAAAGAAGCTTAAGACAGTGAAATAGAGAAGTCAAAGATGGCCTTTTCTACTGAAGGCTGCCAACATAAAGCGGGTCCAATTTCAAGAAGGGGAGAAGATTTAATATTGCATTACATTTAGAGTTTTGATAAATAATATAAAACAGCACATTCTAATTTCTCAACTGAATTCCAAGACAACCTAGAAAGCCAAAAAGTCATGCACAAAATGGTTTCCACTTAGGAGGAAGAAAAATTATATTGTCTTTTTCAATACATTTTAAAAGTTTAATAGATGTAATGAGCTAAATTGTGAATTTTCCAATTCATGTGTTGATGTCCTGTCCCCCCAGTACCTCAGAATATGACTATATTTATAGATAAGCTCTTTAAAGAGGATAAAGTGAAATGAAATCATTATGTGGGCCCTACTCTAATATGACTGGTGCCCTTTAAGAAACAGAAATCGGGACACAGACAGGCACAGAGGTGAGACCATGTGAAGGCACAGGGATAAGACAGCCATTTTCAAACCAAGCAAAGGGGCCTCAGAAGAAACCAACCCTAGTGACATCTTCATCTTGGACTAACCTTCATAACTGTTAGGAAAGAAATTTCTGTTGTTTAAGCCACCACATCCAGCATTGTTATGGCAACCCTAGTAAACTAATACAATAGCAGACAATAAAAACTGAGTTGTTCCAGTGATCAGAGTAGTTTTGGAAGGCATAAATATTAATAAGATCCACAAAATGGAGCATAGATTCCATCACCTCTGTCTTCATCACTGTCTTATAACATAGCTGAAATTAAAAGAACCAAGAAAAATAGCCTTTTTAGGAGTTGTTTGTAGACCTACCTTGACTGACAGACTACATAAGAACATGTATATTACTAGATAGCTCAGAATTTTTATGTGCTTAGGCAACATAAGCTGTGAAACACAAAATTTCCAAAGTACCACAAACTATTAAATCCATGTCATTTATGTAAAGACCTCTACTTATTATGCTTTGCAATACTGTAAGTTGTTATACATTCATAGGATGAATGCACAATAAAACAAAAAGGCAAATTTATTTAATATAATATATATGAAGCATATCACACAGTCTCTTACACAGGTAGGTGTTCAATTAATGTTATCTTCCTCCCCATCTCCTCTTGTATATTGGAAGGAAGGACACAGAGATTGATAATTTTACTCTGCTTCTAGTCATCTTAGCTTAATTAAAGAGATTAGACTTTGAACTAATTAATTGTCATTAAAGCCAATCTGGCATTGGAGTAACTAAAAACATGCTAAGTCTATGGTTTCTCTAACTCAATTCTGCTTTAGTAAGAATAAGTATTGGTAACCAATGATAAAGCAATTTGGGTGATAACTAGAGAAGGAGAAAGAATAGTTTTCATTTTTTTGTAAGAGAATGTACAATAAGATTTTACTAATGAAGGAATCAATTTTGTATAATGTGGTTATCAACATGTGTGATTGTTTAAGGTAAAGTGCTTTGTAGGCTTTCAGGTTTGCAATATTTTATCTTACATTATGGTCAGCCATGAAGATTTTAACTACAATGAAGGAGAACGGGTTACACATTACACATACCACCTGAGACAGTCTATGCAGGGTATTGAGACAGATAGCAGGCAGCAGCATGTAGAGTAGCTATTTCCTAGGAAATCCAGCAAGAAATTTGAAGTTTTCTCCCAAATCATAAAGAAACTCAGGGGTAATAATTCTAGAGTGTCACAATATGTAGAGCTAGTATTATGCTGAAGATATTAGGAAAATCTGTCGTTTGGTATTATAACTTCTCTCTCAGGACTTTATGTAGTAGCCAAGGGGTGGGCACAGAGAGATAAGAGCAAAAAATGCTTGGCTCCTGTCCTAAAATTCTTTGGGGGTGCTGGGTAGATCATCAAAGCAAGAATCCACATATAACTCTGCAACCTGGGATTGGCTCCGGGACTGGGAATAATAACTCTAAATATCAGTTACTAAATTTTTTCTATTTGCTAGGATCTCTACAAAGTATTTTGCATGTAATGATCAGTATATCCAAAATGAGTTCCATGAACCTTTGACAGTAGTAGATATGAAAAAGCACAAAAAGAATAATTGTGGGTTAAAATGTAATAGATATAAAGGATAAATAATTAATGTCAAACCTAATAATTCTCAGATAAAATCAAGAAGGTTATGTATATACTGACATGCACTGATTTTTTATTATTATAAAGAGTAAAAAGCATACTGGAAACAATCAAGCATAAAAATTAGATTTTTCTCAGGTCCAAAAGCAAATTAATCTTGATGTTATATTAATGCCAGAAAATAATGAAGCATTATCTACAGATATTTTTTTCCAAGAAAAACTACTTGTGGCCAAGCATTTTAACATCAATTAATCTTTTTTACAAGTAGAAAGGGCAAAAAAATATAATCTCATATACACATATGTAGGCTCAGAAAACATTCTATAAATATGTCTTTCTTGAATGTAAATTA
>NW_012140191.1:467000-468571 GCF_000956105.1 Propithecus coquereli
TATGCTCAGTTATGTATTTTTAAAACATTTAAATCCTAAGTTATTTTTTCCCATTGGCAGAATTGGATTTTCAAGTGTGCATGCTCATCTCTGATAAAATTAAAATGGCATATCATATAAATAGGTTTTTACCAAACTGGTCCATTAGTATAAAACATGAATGAGGAATATAAAATCATTTTTGTGTGTTAAAATTTATGTCTGTGTATATGCCCAACATAAATTAGGCAAGGGGCAAGCTAAACTTATCAGAGAGTTATATATTAATATGAAGATGTGCACACAGGATGACATTGACAATATGTTCATATTTTCAAATTTCAAATTTTCCTACCACTGCGATCACTGATATTTATGCTTCTAGACCTAAAACAGAAAAAAATGACAAGATTAACAAGATTTCTTTACTATTATGAAGAATATTATAAATAATTCTTTACTATGCATAATTATAAATACTTTTCAGAATTCAATAAACTAGTCATATAATCAGATAAGCAGCCTTTTCTCAATATAGCACACCTTTCTGATACAGGAGAGAAAGACAAAACAAAATTACTGTTGAGAATTTATCGCCAGGCAATGTGTAGAAACCAGATCAGCCATCAGATGGAGCTAATAAAAAAGAAATATTTTCCTCTGCATAAGGCAGCTGCCTCTTGAAAACAGCTTTATTTCTTTCAGCTCTCTTTGCTTAACAAAATGAATTGGTTGTCTATGTTATATTTCTCATTTACATTATTAAATGGTCAGTGATTTATTTAAAAGAAGAACTGAACTTTATTTTTACATGATAAATAATACGATAGAAGTAAATGAGTCTCACAGATGCAGTGTTCCACGTAAGCCTAAAATACTCTTCAAGAATAACATTTTAAAAATCAATCTACAGAGGTTTTGATATTGTTGATATTTTAACGAGATAATTTTTTTAACTTTTTGAATGTCATTTTAGTTTACGTGTTTTGTAATTGTATGATTTCAGGCAAACTTGCTGAATTCTTATAGGATTTGAAACTAGTTATGTAGGGTTAATTTTGGTCCTAAAATTTATACAGTGGCTCGTAGGACACAAAATCTTGTGGTACGTAATTGAGGACAAACACCCTGAATCCTTCCTATGTTGCACCAGTGTGTTCTATTAACACTTTTTTGCCTTTTCAATATCTTATTCGCCTTGTCTGACCACCATTTTTTTGTCTTCAACTATTATCTATTGGCATCATCCTTTATTTTAAACCTCCAGAAGACATTTCCTCTACTAAATACACGTAGGCAAATCTGGACCATTATTCACCTTGCCGTCTGTCTTCTATGAGGAACAATGCAGATAAATTGTACAGATAAGAAGAAATCCTACAAGTAGTATTTATTTTTGAATAAAATTTGTTGTTGTTGTTGTTGCTGTTTAGTTTCTACCAGGAAGTCAGGACCTTTTCAAGCTTGTGCTAAAAATAAGGAAATCTAGCATATATTTATAAAGAAACGGGAATGATTGTACACTTTTTAATAAGATGAAGCAGTGTTGAATTTCAGAACACCACTTCTCATCTCTAAACTCTTCTAAGACT
>NW_012140191.1:468676-470297 GCF_000956105.1 Propithecus coquereli
GTTCTCCTATATGTTTATGTTTTCAAAATCAAGTAGTGATGCTCAAATTGTCTAATGACACCACTTTGCCAAATTTTAAATGTGTACATCATAATGTAGAGAAATCACATGAGAACAATTGTAGGAACAATATATTGCCTTTCTGGAAATTTCAGCTTTGAAATGTGATTTTATTCATGAGAAGGTCATTAAAAAGGAGATAATTTTTAACAAAATTGAAATATAGTATTCACTTTCAATGATTTTCTTTTAAGTTTTACATTTAGGATCATTGTAGTCCACAGAAGGGTTCCAACACTCGCTACCCAAAGGGTGATTCTAGGACTAAAAGCATCACCTGGGTATGTGTTATAAATGCATAATCTGAAACACCACACTAAACACACTAAATCCAAGTGTGTATTTTCACAAAATCTTCGGGTCATTCATATACACATTTCAGTTTGAGAAGGACAGATCTACACAGTGGTCAAACATCTATATATCTTCCATAGTCTTTTTATACACTGATGAAAAACATTGCAAATTTAGGAAGTCATGAATATACTTTGGAAAGTGGTACATCTTCCAGAGAAGAATAGGGAGAGGGAAAGAGAGCAAAAGGATAAGAGGTGCTGAGATGGGAAAGAGGAATAATTGCTCAGTGACTCTATTCTTCTCAGATTCCAACTAGTGGAAAGTAGATGAGTGCTACTTACTCCTTTAATTCAATTCTTTCTCTTTTGCTAGCCAGGGCAAAATTATTCTTTGAAAAACCTCTGAGGTGGTACAGGTTCAAGGCAGAATAGAAATTGGTAGAGTTCACAGAATTACAGAACTGAAACACACCTTAAAGTTCTCTTCTTTCAGCCTTTATCAGGAGGAACTAAAGCTCAAAGAATACACTGCTAGCAGCAGAGCTAGGATTCAGGTCCTAATAAAGTATTCAAAGAAAGCTAGTTATCAGTACAATTGTGAATCTCACAGTGTGAGCAGCTGAAATATTCCATCACCTTATCTCCCCATATTCCTTTCAATCTTAAACAAGAAAGTCATAAATAGGAGCAGAATTGTTGGAATATCCAGAGAAAAATGGAACCAGTGTCATGATGCCTCAAAACATGGAATTTATTCTGCTACTTTGGTTTTGTTTACTTCTTAGGTGAATGGGGGGAAAGAGAAGGGAATAAAATTAAGAGAATATCTATAATTGTGTCTGTTTTCTCATGCAATTCTTACAATAGTCTTTTCAGATACATATTGTCATTCTCTATTTTTCACATTAGTAAACTGAAACAAAGAGTAAATGCCTTGTTTAAGTTTGCACACCCAGGTTTCTGTGACTAAATCTGGCAATTTTTCTACTACACTACATTGCCTCTTGAGGTAATTGAAAAACTATAAATATTAATAATCCGATGCTTTCAATGGTGATGGTCTAATAACCTAAATGTACAGTATTGCAAATAAAATAATTAAATTCTATCAATTTTTGCTGTACCAAATCTTATTCACATAGAATTTCTCCTTTTCTTAATAATGGGAAATATGTTCCACAATAAATATGATCTATTTAGATAAACAGGCAGTCATAAAACTACTTTGTCATTATGGCCTAATTGGTTACAAACTTTAGCTACAC
>NW_012140191.1:472250-472800 GCF_000956105.1 Propithecus coquereli
GGAGGCTGAGGCAGGAGGATCGCTTGAGCCCAGGAGTTTGAGGTTGCTGTGAGCAAGGATGACGTCATGGCATTCTAGCTCGAGCAACACAGTGAGACTCTGTCTCAAAAAAAAAAAAAAACAAACTTATTTTTCACTTAGTGCTTTTTAATACAAAGATATGATTTAATTTTATAATATTACAGTTCTTATTTTGTCAACAAAATTGCTTCCCTAGCCTGATTCCAGTTGGCTTAAAGTAGAAATTGTATCTTTGGAAGGGTAGATTTAGAGCTACTTCATGACACATTTTGCCTTAGTAAAACATACAAATATGTTTAAAGGCAGGAATTATTAATTTTTTCTTGTGAATCCTAAAATAGTATGATTAAAATTTTGTACATCCCAGGATATCCTTATGCTTTACATTTTAGAGGAGAACAATTAAGTAATGCTATATTATAAATAAAAGCCAATGCTAGCTTAGGGTTCATATTACTCTATTTTCTAGTCAATATTTCAAATAAAGCTGAAGGAAAAAAGACATTTAGCAGTCGCTTCATGTTGGCTT
>NW_012140191.1:475673-477931 GCF_000956105.1 Propithecus coquereli
CTTACTATGAGAGTCAAGGAAAGTTAGGGAGATTTTTCTGGTTCAGATGAACTAGTTAAAGGTTGTTAGTGGAAGAAATAATTGAGCTTGAATGGCTATGACAAAGTGGGAAATGGAGTCACGAAGAGGAGGATAAAAGGGGTATTGTTTAGATTAGAACTACATTTAAGATAAGGACATTCCAAACAAAAAAGTTGAAAAAGCTGGAAAAGTCAAATTTGTGTACAAGGCAATTTACATATAGTGTCTTAGTTTGTTTTCAAAGCAACCATACCTGGTACATGAAATGCTCAACAAGGGGTTTTAGGCTTAACTAAACATTTATTCTCACAAGTCTACTTATAGTACCACTCTAGGGCAGAGGCCACAGCTTGCTTCTCTCAGTAGGAGAACTTGCAGCAGTTCCCATATCAGTTCTTACAGCATTCTGGGAGCTAGCTTCTTTACAGATGACAGCCTGGTGCAAGGAGATGAGACTCACATCAGACAGGTGTGAAAACCATCCTGGCCTAAGAGCCTTATGCTCACAGAAGATGGTATCTCCTGCAACAACTCCATAGGCCTGGCTTCCAGGAACCCAATGGAACGTGTAAAATTATGAGTCTTTGCACATAGCGAAGCCCAACATTTTGCTGCCTATCAGGTATTTACATGCAGTTTATCAGATGAAGATACACTTTATCAGTCAGAGGTCATTTTTACCATATACAGTGTTGCCTAGAAACATAGTTAACATTTTTACCCTTATTGGGTTGCCAAGGGATCAAAGTTAGGTAGTTGACTGAAGGTCAAATTTTTTAAGCAGAAGGAGAAAGAGTATTCGTAAGCAATTATAGATATAATTTAAGTATTTTCTGACAAAGAATTTGATTCCTCAGAATGATTTGGTAGCTTGCCCAAGTGTTCACGGGTAGTAAGGGGGTGAATAGGAATTCGCACTTTGGTTTACCTGAGCCTAAAATGTCTGGTTTTATACTACACTACATTAAAAAAACAGAGTGTCTTGGTTATTTGTTTTTTATCTTTGTAGCAGTGTGTTTTGACTAATAATGAATTCCTTCAAAGGAAATATTTATGCATTTTTTGAGAAAGAATACTTAGTATTTTTTTAAATTGTCATTATTTGTGTAGATGACAACACATATTCAATATGATCCTTAAAGAAAAATCTCAGTCTGTGCTACATTTTGACCTAAAGTAACTGATAATTGATCAAAGCATTCAACTACTGTGATGTGTGATCAGATTGGAATAAGACAATGGCAGAGCTTTCTGGGGTAGCTCAATGGGCAGTGAAATATTTGATATATATAAAATTGCATATTTTTTGAAAAAGAATCTAACCGAAGCATGTAACGGTAAGTGATCTTTTTTGAAAGAGAACATATACACAAAGCACCTCAGGTAAGTAACAAAAAATGAAGCATTTTTTGTTGATTTTTACTAGAACTGTTTAGGAAAAAAATACTGTTTTTTTTCTGTATCCTTTTTGTTCAAGCTGGCTGCTGGTGGAAGTTCTGGCAACATAAGCGTAAATCAGCCATCTTCTTTGCCTAACTTTGGCCATTTCTCCTTTTCTTCATTTTTCAGTGTAAATAGCTTGATTCCATGTATTGAAAGAGCAATATCAAAGGTCTCAATCTTGAAACCTCCTTCACATCTAACAGCCTTGCTCTTTTAATTTCCTGCTTGTTTTCTATTAGGCATCTTCCACTACAAGCCTATTCCGCATTGTATCTTTTCTCACAACAGTGCAGTCCAGGGTATTTTTACTCCCAATCTAAAGAAATTACAATTGTCTAGCTGGTGTTTCTCTACCATTTTCATTGCCCATTCCCTGCATTTATTTTCATCCCATTTTCAATGTAAATCAAAAGCAAAAAGAAAAAATGAAAAGCCTTTGTTTACTTTTCATTTTGGTAATTTGCAACAAAAGTATCTGAAGTGCTATTTTTAAAATAATACCTGCAAATCATTTCTCAGACATACAAATACTTCTCTTTTGGTTGAGAAGTTTTTCATATAATATGATCCTAGGTATTGCCCATGAAATTGAGCAGAAATATATGTAATTAGTATGCATAAAGCATATCAATTTTAAATATATATCTGGAATGTCCAAAACTGTGATTTCAAATGTACATAGGAACTCCAAAGAGAAAACATGTAATGACTAGTTAAAATGATACAATTACAGGAATTATGAAGAAACTAAAGTGTAAATATAGCATTTAAAACTATAAATACATATGATCGTA
>NW_012140191.1:477981-480247 GCF_000956105.1 Propithecus coquereli
TCAATAGAGTTGAGATTTCTAATTTCTCTTCTGTTTTTTGGCTTTTAGAAGTGCCTGGAATGAAAGTCCTTTGAATTTTTTTTCATGGTCATTCATGTGATAAACAGTCTTGAGGAAAATATTACAGTTGTGTTTTTTATGAAAATTGTTTATATTGTATTCATGCTCTGGGGCTACATTTCCAGAGTATAAGCAAAATTATTTTTGTTTTTGTTTTATATCATGAAAAACCTTATAATTCATTTTTATTTTTAATGACAAATGAAATTCACAATCACTAACACTGATATCTTTGATATAAACATGACACTTACCAAAAAAGTTTAGTGCAAGAAGAAAAATCACTGAGGGCAGACAATGATCTAGGCTAGAGATTTTAAATGGATGAAATGAATGGGAGGGGTAGGAAATTCAGGTTTGGTTAAAAAAAAAGAACTAGTCTTCTTAACAAATCGAACTATATATAGTTAACAGTATAATTTTATGGATAAAAGACATGATATATTAGAATGTTACCTTTCCTATCTTTACAAGTTACTTATCTACCATTTTACTATGGAAGATAAATCCTTGGAAAGGTAAATCCAATGATTTGTGTCCATTAAGCTGTCCAAGAGATACAGTTTAATTTAAACAGAATTTATTTTCTGCACTGGCCTTTCACTAAATGCTTCAATTAACAATCTTATTTAGTGTCTTCCTGGGCAGGCACTGGGCTTCATGATACAGGTATCCATGGTCTGTGGCCTTTCTGGAGCTTCTGCTTCTGTGTGGTAAATTAATGCAAAGAAACAGACAAATGAATGAATGAATGAATTAAAATTGTGTCAGGAGAATTAGAACAAGTTAAGAGCCCAAATAGATTTGATCTTTTTCTTTTTCCCTTCCTTCATTAACTACCAGGTTAGACATATGAAACCGTAAGTGGAAACAATTTGGGTACCATACTGTACAGAGTAAAGCAAAGCATGAAAGCTAAATTATCCTCCAGATTCTTCCCTGGTGTTCACTCAAGTTTAGGGCAAAGGAATGAGAAGGCCAACGACCCTAATTGGACTAGCCAACTATGTTGAATATCCACTCACAAAATAACTCATTCGGTACCAAAAAGCATTTTATTACTAGGGTAAATACTGAGAAGATAATCATTTATATCTAAAATAATCTTTTGCCCAAAATGTTTCATCATTTAATCTCAAGACCCTCTCCATATTCTCAGTCTTATCTTCATTTACTCCTGCTGAATACAGTTGATATTAAAGCCATAAAGGAGGTGGCTCACAGCTCCATGGATGCAAGTATTGTGACATGTGCCTCCCATCCTTATCCAGTAGAAATTGTACGTTGCCCAGGATGATTGATTTATTACTGCTTTTATACTTGATTTTGTCATTATTCATTATTTTCTTTGTCAAACAGACCCACACTTTTCTTCATATAATCACCCAGTCTTGTCTCTCAGTGAACAAAGTAGCTGATGGCTCCAAACATCCCACTGTGGAAACATGTAATAATAGCGCTTTGCAAAAATGGTTCCTAAGAAACCATACAAGAATGGAAGTTTTTAGAAATATTTTTGGAAATTCTACTGATTATATTCTCTAATAATTTTAAAAGGTTTGTGTTGTAGATTTTATTAAATTTATTTTAGTATTTTTATGTTTGGTTGTTGAAATCTGAAAACTTTAAAATGTGGTTAAGAAAAGTTTTCATGTATTATTTCTCTGTGGGGTTGTTTTCATGTCTTTTACTTCTTAGCTGCTCATTAATTTGGAGACTGCATATATTCATAGTAACTAGTGTTTACGCTATCATTAATGAATAGGTACTTTCCTATTTTATCTTTATTCAAATATATATGCATATATGTGCATACATATAATTAATGAAAAATATTATGAGATATTAACTGTTTTTAGTCTAACTATAGCCATGTCTGGATGACAATAGATTCTGTATCAGAGCTGAAAAAAATCAATAAAAAACTAACATGGCCAAAAAAGGATTGTTTTGGGGACACTGAAATTATTTAATTTTGTTAACAATAGATTCTGTATCAGAGCTGAAAAAAATCAATAAAAAACTAACATGGCCAAAAAAGGATTGTTTTGGAGACACTGAAATTATTTAATTTTGTTAATTTTTATTCTGATACTTTGGTTGCATGGAGGTATAGCATATCCTTCCTAAAATTTGTAATTATTTTAACCTAAAACATTAAGTGAATGCATTATTAAAGATGTAATTTTCAATAAGTTTATATAGA
>NW_012140191.1:487367-488503 GCF_000956105.1 Propithecus coquereli
GCACAGAAAATCAGACCATCTATTACTGTGAACACTGGGTAAGTTCTATTTTATGCAGCTCCAAACACTGAAGGATAATCAGCAGAGATTTCTTGGCTTCCCAGTGGAGCTCTGTAGGCTCTAGTAAACAAAACCCATAAATTTGATTTTGCCATGGTGCTTAGAAAAGGCCTAATAAATGAAAAAGAAAAAAAAAAGTAAAGAAAGAGGAAAAAATAACTACTACAATAAAACAACAGGATCGTTTTTACCTTTTAAAAAAAAATGGTGGGAGGTTAGAAACATATAATGAATTGGTTCAGTAAATCTCAAAATATTGATCCCTCCCTGCATTGTTTCAGCCACTTGAGAAATGATGATTGTATCTGAGCACAGCCATTTTACTTGCATCTCATTTATAGATGCTAAATCTAGTCTAGGAGGAGGCAAAATGTGTATGCATTCTTAAGTTATAAAGTATTAACATATTGATTTCACAAATATGAAGAATTTTAGAAACTGAAGACCTTAATGGATGGGTCACCGTCAACAAGCTGTCATCTGCATAGCTGATATCTGCACATATTGAGTAAATTTCCAATTTAGTTGGGCAGCAAAAATAAATTAGGTCTTAAAGCAGCTTGTGTTTCAGGATACAGCCACTGCCCATTGGCCCTCACATGTTAAAGTATGGAATAGATAAAATCAGCCACTTTTATGTATAGTCCATGGACACATCTGTTGTGACTACACTATGTTCAAATTGCTATTAAATATAAGCTATTGTATAGATTTAAGGTGTTGAATGAACACCAGCAATGTGTTTTAAATAGTTTGTGTAAATTTGTGCACAAATTTGTTTTATATCATTCAATAAATTCTAAAGGCAATTTTCATTGTATTCGTTTAAAAAAAATCCCTCTGAAATACTAGTGATTCAGGGCAGCTCATTTGTTAATTATCTTTTAAGATAAAGACCACTTCTGTGATACTTGTGTCATCATTATATAAAGTTATCATTTTGTTTTTGTTTTTAGCTAGCGAGAACAAATCACTTAATATTCTGTTTTTAATGAGTTAGAATGAGAATGGGAAATTAGACGATTGAGACTATATCTATAATGTTTTTTAAAAATGAGATTTTCATCATGCATTCA
>NW_012140191.1:491488-493220 GCF_000956105.1 Propithecus coquereli
TTGGTTGAGTTTCAAAGGAGTTTCCATCTTCTCTCCCCTCTCTTGGTGCACTATACTCCAATGTCTGGAGGAGAGCGACTGGTGCTGGGTGGAGGAAGAGAGAAGGACTTTAACATTTTTCTTGTTCTTCTTTAATCTCCACTTTACTTTTTAAATGTCCTCCTACTAAAAGGTTTACCTCATTTTTCTTCATTACAAAACTATTAATTTTTAAGCAAATGGATGCATTTAGAACTTGAGACAACTCCACAATTATGTAAGTATTGGGGTAATTAAATTTGATGTGAAAGAGATGAGCATTTTTTCCTCTAATAAAAGCATGGTATTTTGTGATAGGATAATGGAATGTTAGGATGACAAGACAGCTGGAGATCTGATCAACCCCTGAATCAGTTTGCTAACACAGATTGACTTTATTTGTACAAATTTATTGTAAGTTTTTTCTAAGTCTTATTTCTTAAAACTACATGCATACTACTTAAATTCCTATGAATACACATATTTAAAGGAAATGTATACATATATAAATTCCAAATTTTAAAAAAACACTGAAAATAAAATTCTCCCTGCTATGCCCTTTATTAGGGTCAGCATTTCTGTACACAGATCTCTGGATATAGGTAGGGAGATGGGCTTCTCTCTCTTACGTTTCTCAAAATCTTAGGTGGTGTCAGCTCTACACTGTGACATTCTCTTATCTTCTATTTAACTTGGGCAGATCCAGGAGGTGCTAACAACCTTATCACTTTCTGCACAAGGTAGGAGTGCAGGTTCTTGTTAGCTGCACTGCAGGTCTAAAGACCCACTGACAGCTGCTTGCATTTGATTTCTTTCAATACCTATCAAGCAGCCATGTTTGCTTAAATAACCACTCAGGTCAGTTTCATTTACCTTTTTATCTCAGAGTGTAATGGGAAGAGTATGGACTTTGAAGCCAGGTGACTTAGGTTGCCATCTCACACGGGCCATGTACCAGGAGCTGGCAAGCCTCCTCCTCCTTATCAGCCAAGAGTGTCCACCTCAGGTACCTGGAAGGGCTCTTGTGACGGTTAGCAATCATCAGGTAAAGTGCCTCTTGCACAGAATGTTAGCTACATAGGGGCAGGTTTACTTGAGTCTGGCATGTTCATTGTTGATTCCTCCATGTGGAAGAATAACTGAGACAAAAGATGCTTTCAATGGATAAGAAATGTTCAGGCATCTTATGTTTCTCTTTTCCCTAATTTTTCCACCATGTATAGAAATTGGCTTCTGTTTTGCACCACAAGCAGACTAAAAGCCTTGTGTTTTGTCCCTGTAGGCCCACAAGTCAGCGGAGGAGTAGGATTTAAATTAGAGCACCCTGAGGCAGATACATTTCAGAACTTAAGATCTTTATGTAAAAAGCTCTTCAGATTAGCTTTTCTGAAGAGTAGCACCTTAGATTTGCAGAAGTAAGCCCAGAATGCAAACATTTTTAGCCATTCCTCAGTAGCTACCATACTGAAATCCAAAACTCTGTTTATGATAAGCTATGCTGATCCTTAAAGCTGGGTTATACAGATAAATATTTTAAAAGGATTTCCAATGCTATTTGCGGTATTGCTGGTTTATTTTTCAAAAGATACAATTAGCAGCAAAGCTCAAATTAATGTACATGTGCCTGTACATGAAACATTATATAACTTACTTCTGACTCTAACAGCTGAAGTTGCCTATGGCATTGAACTATTTAATCATATTTTATCCTTAA
>NW_012140191.1:493270-494818 GCF_000956105.1 Propithecus coquereli
GATAGTTTTATTTTGAAGAGGACTCACCTAAAATTTCCTATCATATTACATATTGTATTATATTTCCTATTATAGTTCCTATTTTACTTCCCTTATAAACCCTATGATTCAGAAGTTCATTGATGTGCAAACATCACAAACACTTCAATGGTTTTCCAAAACTTTTTATATAACCATCAGCAAGTGTAAAGGACATTTCTGAAGTTTTTGTCTTACACACAAAAGATCTCTTCTTGGCTTTCTATAAACCAAGTGGGACTCTATATATCCAACTCCACTATTCTCTTTTTATTACTCAGGTTTAAGCACAGCTGTATTTTTCCCGTGCCAACCAGATACTCAGCTTAACCTAATAAAGCGGCCCCACCCACCTCAGGATTTGATAGACCCATAACTTACCTGTTTTGCTTTCTTCAGCACCTGGTAGAGAGAAAATGTGAGCTCTCATGCTCAGAGGCTGTGCTTTCCTCTTCCTCCTCAGACAAGACTTTCAGGTGGCATATCTGCTGACTTACTCCTTTTCTGACATATGATTCTTTTTTTAACATGGCAGAGGATATTAATTACCAATCTCCACACCTATGACAAGAAATAGTTGACATGTACACCATAATATGCTGAAATAAAAAAAAAAGAAATAGTTGACAGATAGAGTCAACTGAATTTTTTTTGACAGAAATACCTTCACCAATTTTGTGAAGTGTGAATCTAAATAAACATGTAAACATTTGAAACATATTCTACAGTTTTATCTGCAACAGGAAACACATGAACTTGGTGCAGCAAATGGCCTTTACCAATATAGCTTATTTAAGGTAGAGGTTATGAGATAGACACTGTCTCAACAATTGAGGTCAAAATTTACAGTAAGACCAATGGGAACTGTGCTTTCAGCCCCAGAGCTTGCAGCTTGCTTTCTCTGTGTACATGTGCAACTTTGTGGCCTTTAAATGATGACATGGAGTTAAGTTGCATATATATATGCACACTTTAAAGTTCTTCCTTGATTTATAAGGACCAAAGTGGGTGCTGATCCATTTTTTCCATGTACCTTTTTAAAACTCCTGTTTCCATGAGCAGATTTAGAATCATTTGACTCAGCCACTCACCATCTCCTCTTTTAGATATATGTTCTTCCTTTCTTAATTTTCCTTCCACCTCTCTGGTCAATTGTTTTCAGTTTCCTTTGCTGGGCTTTCCTTCTTTCTCTTCATACTGGAGTGTTCCAGGGTGCAGTCCTTGGTCTTCTCCATTTGTATTCACTCCCTGGGTGATCTCATCCAGAACCACGGATTTTAATACCTCTGTCATGCTGATTATTACCAAAGTCTCTCTCCAGTTCAGAAAATGCCTGCTTGACATCTCCATTTGGATGACTAATAGACATCTCAAACTTACTATGTCCATACTGAACTTTTTACCTTCCCCTACAAATCTATCAACCCAGAGATTTTCAATCCCAGTAGATGGCAACTCCATTTTACCGGTTGCTCAGGCCAAAACTCTTGGTATTCTTGATTGACACTTCTCTCTTCATTAGAAAATCGT
>NW_012140191.1:499032-504803 GCF_000956105.1 Propithecus coquereli
TGAATTTTAACCTAAATCCTCCACAATTACAGCAAATATATTTTACAATAACATGGTTTATTAGAAAGGACAGCCTTGAAGTGGACCAATCAGGTGCCAACTGACAGTCCCACCATGGAAGCAGTACCTTAAAACTATGGTTTTCATGGACCAACCACAACCACCCATCCACACCTCCTGCCCATGTGATCAAGGATGAGCCTGTTAAGGAACCCTTTGCCCCAACCACAGTGACTATTACAAAGACAGGCCTGTGACAGAAACCAGACTTATGCTTTATAAGTGTTCTACTTGGAACTGGTGGGAAATATTCCCATTTCCTCTCAGGGTCAATTAAAGAAAAGAGCTTGTGTTCCAACCTCATGCATGTGAGGTTTCCTATGCACAAAGAATGAATAGGAAATTAAAAGGAAAAGAGACTTAAAGGAGTTTAAATCCCTAGAACTAAGTACAGTTCCACCCTCATCCTTTTGTTTGGGTAATTCATCAAAAAATCCCTCTCTTGCTTAAACTGTTTCAAGTTTGGGTTTTACAAACATGCAAATAAAAGTACACTGGTTAATCACTGTTTACCCTAGTTGAACATGTTTCATAATTTGTAAAACGTAAATGATAAAATGTGCATTATATATTTCTTATAAATATTTCTTGTACAATCCATATGAAGCATCTAATTGTGCATGAGTCAGGAGGGTGTTCAATAGAAATTAGTTTCATCTCATCCTTCTTATTTCCAACCCACCATAGAAAAAGATGCATGTACAACAGATCTTATTATATATTCAAGTGAGATGCTTATATATATCCCTAATGTACCCATAGTTTAAGCTAAATGACGGTGTTTTCTCTTTTTTATCTGCTTTAATTTTTAGCATTTTATTTTAGTAAAAAAATAGTGGGCCTTAGTAACACAATTCCTCTCAATTGAGGTTACTTTTTAAGTTTTTATGAAGAAAACAAAAATAGCTTATGGACTATATTAGCTACTTTCCAAGTGTAATGACTTGGAGTGTGGAAGTGTGAAAATGTGCTTATTAAATAGCTTCTATAGTGCAGAGATTATACTATGATCCCACCTGTTTATAGCCCAAACCTTGCCCCCCTGTTAAAGGATGACCTTGGCCAAGGAAGCCATTATAATTCTTTCTCCCATAAAATAAGTTCTCAAATGCCAAATGTCCTTTTGGAGTCTATCCAGCCCTGCTCTTTTCCAAGGCTGCATTCTCTCAGGCTGCCTTCATGATGTTTTCTCTGTGTATTAGTCTGGGGCTGTCATAACAAAGTAGTAAATGTGAAAAAAAAAAAAAAAGTCTTTGTAAAGACAGGACACAGCTGGAAATAAATTGTAGCAATGACAAGGGATATGATTGAATCAGAAGGATGTTGAGGCCTACATTTGAAAAGAAAAAGTTAATTTCTTTGTATTTGATTAAAACTGAATATTTTAATCAGAATCATTATTTTAAGCACCTTTCTTCTAGAGACTAAAGCTAAATATTTTGTGAATGATTTAAATAGTCTCAATCCCTACGTTTTAGGAACTTGTGAGTTCAGATGCTGAAATGATGATATTAGGAGAAACATCAACATTACTGACATGTGTGCCTATCTTCATATACCATCTAAAAATATATTAACTTTGTAATTTTATTTAGTATAATGGACTATATGCAATATTGTAGTAATGTAATATCATTTAGTATAACACCTTTGGGAAAGGTGTAGTATTGAGGCAGTGTTTAATTGATAAAACAAAAGTAATTTTGCAGTAGCAAGAATGGAAAATCTCAAAGGTAATCCTGCAAATGCAAAAAGCAATAAGCAGGCCGGGTGCGGTGGCTCACGGCTGTAATCCTAGCTCTCTGGGAGGCCGAGGCGGGCGAATTGTTTGAGCTCAGGAGTTCGAAACCAGCCTGAGCAAGAGCGAGACCCCGTCTCTACTAAAAATAGAAAGAAATTAATTGGACAACTAAAAAAATATATAAAGAAATTAGCCAGGCATGGTGGCGCATGCCTGTAGTCTCGGGAGGCTGAGGCAGAAGGATCGCTCGAGCCCAGGAGTTTGAGGTTGCTGTGAGCTAGGCTGACGCCACGGCACTCACTCTAGCCCGAGCAAAAGAGTGAGACTCTGTCTCAAAAAAAAAAAAAAAAAAGCAATAAGCAAATGTTTCCATGATTGATGTTTCTAGTAAAAATTTAAAATCAAGATTCCTAATAGTTATAAAATGTAGGCCTAAAATTAATTTACAAAGTCATAAATTATAAAATATGTTCTTAATTCCTTTTGAAGAAAATTCTTTCAAAATCACTCATTCATTTGTGTGTGTGTGTGGAGAGAGAGAGAGGGAATTCCTATTTATAACCTCGTAAATAGGCATCTTACAGGCTTGGAACCAGGCTAAAAATATCCTGCTAAACTCCCCTTGTTTCATGGAAAAGGCTTGGAGCTCAGAGTTAGGCAATCTGAATTCTATGTTCAGCTAAATCCCTGACTTCAGAGAGTAAGACTTCAAGGAACTGTTGTCCTTTGTTATGGGCATAGCAGAGCCGATGGGAAGAACAACGGTGCTTGTCATGAAAATTTCCTTTTGGAGTCTGTCCAGGCCTGATTTTTTCCAAGGCTACCATTCTCTCAGGCTGCCTTCATGATGCTTTCTCTGTGCATTAGTTTGGGGCTGTCATAACAAAGTGCTAAAAACTAGGTGGCTTACAACAACAGAAATTAATTCTATCACCATCTGGAGGCTAGAAGTCCAAAATCAAGGTGACTGCAGGGCCATACTCTCTCTGCTGGTTCTAGGGGAGAACACTTTGTCTTTTCTAGCTTCTGATAGTTGCTGGCAATTCTTGACGTTCCTTGACTTGCATAGATGTATCGTTCTAGTCACGTGGCCGTCTTCTCTTTCTGTGTTTTCACATTGTCTTCCCGTGTGCGTCTCTGCATCGAAATTCCCTTTTGTATAAATGCACCTATCATATTGCATAATACTTGGGCCCACACTAATGACCTCATTTTAACTTGATTACTCCTGTAAAGACCCTCGTTCCAAATAAGCTCACATTCAGAAGAACTGGGGGTTAGAACTTCAACATACCTTTCTGAGAGGACACAATTCAACCTATAACAGCCAGGGTTTATCTCTTCCTTTCAAGTCAATCCACAAAAACAAGAATATAGGCCAGGCCTGGTGGTTCACACCTGTAATCCCAGCACTTTGGTGAATCGCTCAAGGCCAGGAATTCAGGGTTACAGTGAGGCCATTGCACTGCACTATAGCCTGTGGACAAACTTTTGTCACCTTCACTTTCTGCCATTCATATTCATCTTCCTATACCTTATGCATTTCTGGCCCCTCTCGCTCCATACTCTTTTCTTCTAAAAACATAAATGTTGCTTTAAACTCAGACTTCATTTTCTCTGTAATATTCTCCCCCTACTTCCCACCTACTTCATACAAACACTGTCTATCATCAGATAGACAATCAGAACTTCCTATAAGATCCTTAACAGTGAGGTGACATTATTTTCGAGTGTCTTTCCACTCCGCCTGACTCTCACCTAGGTGGTTCCAACTTCCAGCTGCCACGTGGGCAAGGGGTCCATGAATAGATGGGCCAGTCATGTCAAGATAAGAAACGTAATATCTCTGCAGTGGAGAAACTTCTCTGGGAATGTGGTAGGAGCTTGTTTACTATGCTGTTGCCAAAGATAATCTTTTTCCACCTTGTCATCATGTATCCTAAATCTCTCTCAAGGACCTCCCAAATTAAATGTTGGGTTAAAGTTATGATGAGATGTTGATACCCCTCAATATCTGAAATACAAATAACACCTTTTGCTGTCAAAGTGTCCAAGGAGCATCCCCCTTTGTCCAGCATGCCTTCCAAGCCACATTCTCATTTTCTGTGTGTGCTGTGCCATGAAGCATCTCTCTACACTGATAAAGCACAGTGCTCAGAGACTATCAGAAACACGCCCACAGTCAATCAAAATTAGGCTTATTAACTTGCTGCAGAAAAGGAGAACACACACCATGGTGAACTCTGGGGTGTATCAAGAGAAGTTAGTAAGCAAGGAGAGAGAACTTTCTGAGCAGAGGAAGCAAGAGATGGAATGCATAAAGTTATGAATCGTGATGGTGCAATTAAGGAGCTGTGTGAGATTTGTTATGACTGCAACATAGGCTCTTGTGAGGGTAAACAGAAATCAGAAATGTACAAGAAATAAGCTGTCCTGGACAGCGTTGCATGCCTGCTAAAAAGACTTGGGACTTTTTACCTAAGGAGAATGGGGTGTCTGAAAGACTGTAAACAAGCTGGTGATATGATCGTATTTGCATTTTGGAAATGCCTCTTTAAAATCAGAAGGAAGGATAGCTTTTATGGCTTGGGACTTTTGTAACAGTTTAGGCTAGAAAGGATTAGACTTTGAAATTAGAGCTGCAGCTTTAGGAATAATTTGTGAGTTATGTCAGAGATGAAATTGTATGACTTAATAGGTGATGAGGATGAAGCAGAAGGAAGAATACAGGGCAGGAATAAATACTAAATAGATTTCAACACAGAATGATAATTCCAAAGAACTTGAAGTGCCTGCTTGGAGTGCTCAGTTCAGACTGATTATAGGGATATATATGAACATACACTAGGAAAGTGATACACTGACCGTGGTTGCCATGGCATGAGAAGGGAGTTGGGACACACTAACCATATGAAAATGGCACTATTGGCTGCTTAGCTAGGAATCATTTCACGAGTCTCTCTTTTATCCAGACCCCAGTTTTCTTTTGGACAGCCTCTCTTCTGGAATATAGCTCATGTTTTTTAGGAAAAAATGGATCACATAGGACAATTTCAATGAATATTCATAGTATGTTATTCCACCTGCTTTTGTAGGATTGGTTTAAGAGCCTGTGCCTGAGCCCATCAGCACTTGACACTTCCCCAAATATAGTGGTTGGTCTGGAAATTGGCATTTGATGCAATTCAGGACAATGAGACACCAGAAGAGTTTTTCTGGAGGCTTCTGGGAAAAAAGTTTCTTGCTCTTAAAAGTAAGCCAGGATTAAGCCAACCTTAATGAAGCAATAAACATTCTTACTCTTTAAATCAGTTTGAGCTGGAATTTCTGTTACTTGCAGTTAAAACACATTAATTAATGATGTATTTTCTGTCCTTTCTTTAGCACAACTCCCAAGTGTCTTTTTTCAATGATTGGGTAGATATTGATTCCATTCGTCAAGCCAAGACAATGGAGAAGGAAAACATTTTAATCTTATATCTATTGGATTTGTGAGACATAGGACATCCAGAGAGAATACTAATAGGTACATATGCATGCATGTCTAGACTTAAAGAATGAGATCTAGCTTGGAGTTTAGGTTTGGAAATCATCAGTGTACAACAGGGGCCTTAAGCCACTGTGCAAAATGAAACAGAGTATTAACCTAGTGGGTGAAGACCAGCATCCTTTTTTTCAGTAACATAGAACACAGAACTTAAGAGTTGGACAGAAGAGAAAATATCAACATATGATCAATTTAACGAGGGGAAAGTATTGTTTCTTAAAACTTGTTTTTTAATTATGTAGTTGTATGTTCTGGATCATAATATAAAATACATTTCTTACTATAAGTAGCAGTCAAAAAGTTTTCAAAACAGTTTAAATAGAGTAAGAAACTTAGAAAGCTGAGAACAAACCCTAGAGACCATGTAAGGAGAGTGCATTAGAAAAGAATTCCAAACAGGAAAAGACTGAGAAGGTAAAATTG
>NW_012140191.1:504853-506220 GCF_000956105.1 Propithecus coquereli
GCAGCAAAGCTCAAATTAATGTACATGTGCCTGTACATGAAACATTATATAACTTACTTCTGACTCTAACAGCTGAAGTTGCCTATGGCATTGAACTATTTAATCATATTTTATCCTTAACTTTTACCAAGGACTGAAAATTAGAACCATTTATTTTCCCTACAGTGGCTTATTAGCATGTTTTCTAACTTTTTAAAAATTATTAACATATTTCCAGAGAAAATCATTAAGTTAGAAATATTTGCCAAAAGATGAACAGTACATCTTTAGGTATAGTTTGTGCTTCTGAAACTCTCGTTTTGGTCAAATTGTCAGGTAAATAGTTAGGCTGTCTGGCTCATCAGAATGAGGGTTCCCTTCTTTAGTGCTGTCTCCAGCAATTGCTCCACCTGAGAAGAAGGATAAGGGCGGGCTCTCCATTTTGCTGTTGCCCCACCTTAATCGTATCCTGAGCAATTGCTGCACCTGGGGAAGGAAGAAATGCTTTATCAATCTAGGAATTCCCCAGCCCAGGCATAAAAAGATTTAGAAAGTGACCTAGAGTAACCTAAGGGTAATTAATATGCCATCAGCTTGAATCTGCTCACCCCCACCCAAGGTGGGCTTTCTTAGAGGGAGCTTGCATAGACAGATGGAATTTTGAGGACACCTGTTGATCATTCTACACCTCCCAAGAGCCCTCCTCCAGACTGGGCTAATAAAAGGAAACACTCTGTGAAGTCAGAGTAAGCAAGTGGGTCAGTCAATGAGTGAGTTAGTCTGTCTCTCTCCACTTACGGAGATAGACCCATTTTATTCTACAATAAAGAGCTGCTCTTGTGAAACTGCTACCTGCCTGAGCTTATTCCGTTGTATTGCCCTTGCTGGTGATTTTTCCAAGAAAGGAATCAGAGGACTGGGATAATAGTCTGGATTTGACACTTTGGTGTCTCTGGTCATTTTTTGGCCAAGAGCACACCAAGAACCGAAGGCAGATTCCCACCTTGACTACTTTGGCGCTGAAACCTGGGATTCTGACAAAATGCTGGATTCTCTTATAAGGGTAAAAATCGCCAATTTGTAATACCTGAGTTTTGACAGAGGCTCAGTATGAAAACACCTTCTATGCAAGTTAGTGATTTCAATGCAGTATTTGAGGATTTGTTGTGTGTGTTATAATTAAACATCAAACATCAGTTATTACATAATTAGCTATCTAATGTCAACACCTCAAAATTAAGGAAAGATGAAGACAACCATCTATTTGCATTTTTTAACAGTTAAATTGAAATTGACTAATCAAGTTGTAATCTTCAAAGTGGGTGAGAGAGCCAGCAAAGCGGAAGAGCTATCCTCATTCTTTATTCACTATTCAGGCAGAATATTTC
>NW_012140191.1:514669-530896 GCF_000956105.1 Propithecus coquereli
CCTCATTTTCAACCTAGGAAGTTATAGTGTGTGTTATAGGAGATCCTCAGAGACTCAGTTGGATCAAAATTCAATTCTGCTTTTATACAGGTCTGAAAAGTGTGGATCACTGTTTTCTGCAGTATCCCAATAGTCATAAAAATTTCATGCTGGTGTCTAAAAATTCAATGGCATTTTTTAAGACTTCCTTTTTTGTGGATTTTTTGAGCACCTCAAAGGATTAATTTGTTTTTTCATCAAGGTACAGACTATACGATACTGCAGAATGAATATTCTAATGTAGTCCTCTATTCAGTCTTTCCTTCTTTATTGTGTAATGTGTATTATTATTTCAAAATATATCTGATATATTTAATTTTTATTGTATAGCGTTAATTTGCATTCACAAATGAATTTGTCTGAGAATCTGTGAATAAAAGGGGCTCACCTCAAGGAAAGAACAGAATATTTTGTTCCTCAAACTGTATCTGAATCGAAAGAACAAAAATAGAAAAGTTTAAAAAGCATATTTTTTACCCTAAAGATATAAAAAAATAAAAAGGATTAACTTATGAATGAGACTATTTATTACAGCATTATTCCTCTAACAAATAATTTTTAAAGCAATCTCTTTCTTATAACAAAACAATTGAAATATCCAACAGTAGGTAGCCTGTTGAGTGAGCTATAGTATAATCACATAATGGAATATTATGCAGCTATAAAAAGGAAGATTTGTCTATATGACTCTAATGATCTTAAAGTCATTGTGTAAGATAAAAACATGAAGTTGCAGAAGAATGGCAGGTATATTTTCCAGGAATAATGTAACATGTTTTTCATGCAACGTTCAGCATGTTTCAGAGCCTTGCTACTCAGCCTTCAAAGAGTAGAGTACATGTTGCCTCCCTTTGAGACTTGGAAGACATTATGATTGTCTCAATTAATAGATTAATGATAAATGTCACTTTCAAGGCTGTGTTACAAATGATTATTTACCTTCTGTCAGCCACTAGGTTGATTACTTTAGATTATATTCATCATGGAAAAAGTAGTGCTTTATTTCCACTGAAATAGACACTAATTCTGAACATGGATTTACCTTCCCTTCCATAACACTTCTTCCAAAATCACCAGACTTTCATTTACAACATACCTTTTCTCCTTCATGACGTATCACACAGCATCACTTCTGAGACAGTAAGTCATTTTATAGCAAGTGCTACAATGGATTCATGCCTGTGGAATTCACTGGTCTTACCATGTTCCCTATTACCCTGATGTAGCTGGACTGTTACAAGAGTAGATTAGCCTTATGAAGATTCAGTTATGGAGCCAGTTGGTTGGCCATACCTTGTGAGAGTAGAGTGTATATTCTCCAGGATGGAGCGTATATTCTAAATGAATGACTATGGGTACTGTAACTCCCACAGTTAGGATTTATGGGTCTGAGAATCAAGGGATGGGAATAAGAATGGCTAATTTTTCTATAACCCCAGAGATCTATAGTGGCTTCCTATATCTGTAACACTCAGCTCTGCTATATATAGGTCTTAAGCAAGAAAGGGAGAAATGTTTCTACCAGGACATGCAGTATTAAACCATCAACTTGTAATCAACAGGCAAAAATTAAATTGATTATAATTGCTGGATTGATTCATCCTGAATATAAGGAAAAACTGGGTTACTACTACACATTGGGGGTAAGGAAGAATTTGCTTGAATTCAGGAGATCCTCTCAGGAACTGCAAAGAACTCCCATGTCCTGTCATTAACGTCAGTGGAAACTGTAATGACTCAATAAAGGCAGCAATTGTAATGGCCTAGACATTTGGAAATAAAGATTAGTGTTTGCAATGAAAGTAAAAGAAAAAAATAAATAAAAAATAAAATTTAAAAAGGGAAATAAAGATTTAGGTCACCCCACCAGACAAAGAATAATCACCCATTGAAGTGTTCACCAAGGTTATAGGGAAGGTGGAAGATGGTCATAGTGACCATTTTTCAAGTTACAGAAATGAAATGATAGTTATGAATATTTCTTCCTTATTTTGATATGAATACATATGCATATACATATATGTTGTATATGTATACGTAAGTCATCTTTTTATTTCTCTTTCATGTCCCTATACCATCTAACAAATGTTAATAGTAGAAGCATCATATCTTAGCATTTAAATTATAAAACACCAAAGAGAAAGCGTGATACAATAAGAAAAGGAATAAAAATTACCCAAAGATGGATAAGAAGACTCTGTATCCTCTTTGGGGAAGAGAGTAGAGTGATTTTGGTTATACAAAGTATAGTTGCATCACATTAGGTGGAATCATGGTTTTGCCATTGCATTTATTTGGCAGTTGAGTATGATTAAAAGAGGACTATCTATTGGATAACGAATTGACAAAGGACAGACTGTGGTGGCTTTGTAGAGTGTCGGTTTAGTCAGAACTAAGTTTCTTAGTATTTTCTACCATGTACGGTTTAGGTTCTAGATTAAGGTTTGCCACAAGTGAAATTTGCATGGCGTTAGTAGCCAGGTTTACACTCAGGTCTGTGCGAGCTCAGGCACCGTTGCAGCTCATGCAGCTGATGACGTTGTAGTGGATCTGCATAGGGCAGCAGCTTGGCCAGCAGCTTCTCCAGCTCCCCGGGATCTCCCTCTTCAGCTTCTCTGTTCATGTTGGGACTAAAGTGGCAAAGTGTTCCAGCTCTTTTGCAGGTTCCCCACATTACCAGAGTTGGAGGCTTGGAGGTGCGGAGAAACCACTGTCAGTTCAGATGACAGACAGAAGCAGATGCCAGTTCTCTTCACAGTTCCACTTTGGTCCTGCCCTCCTTGTTCCTTCCTAACTACTAGTTTTACAGACTTCAAGCCCAGCCCCAGACCCAGGGATACCAGGTTTGCACAGACGGCTTAACCAGCTGTCTCAATTGCTTAAGGTCTTATCCTAACAACAAATCCTTCCCATCCCTCGCAGTGGTTCTGCTTCTCTGGTCGAATCCTAATAGATTCAAGAAGAGTTTGATTGTATGTAACTTCTTTTTTTAAAGAAAAAGTGAAAGATAATCTGCAACATAATGAAAAGGGTAGGAAGAAAAGAATAAGGAGGAAAGAGGACAAAGTTGGAAACCCTGAAAGTATTTTAATTCATAGTTTTGAATTTGGAATCATGTAAATATTATATTATTTATGAATTAAACACCAAAATTAAAAACAAACAAAAAACCAATGTATTCCATTAAAATGGAACAGCATATAAACAATGTACACATATATATACCTGTATACACACACAGATAATGTATTTATAGTATATATAGTATATAAACATATATTAACAGTTTATATAGTATATAATAGTATAATGAATTGGTAGGATAAACAGATATAGAAGAGTTATTTCAAATGACTTTTAAAAACATAATACTTTGACTCAGAAAGGTAAGAGTACATATTCTGAACTCTAAAAAGAACCACTCATATATCTACTTTCAGTAAACAGGCTTATTTTTAATGAAAATATGAATAATTTTATTTTGAAACCATATAATATGCATATAAAAACTATTTATTTTATTTATTTATTTTTTGAGAGAGTCTTGCTCTGTCACCCTGGCTAGAGTGCAGGGCATCATCCTAGCTCACTGCAACCTCAAACTCCCGGACTCAAGAGGTCCTCCTGCCTCAGCCCCCCAAGTAACTGGAACTATAGGTACATGCCACTGCACCTGGCTAATTTTTCAATCTTTTAAGAGACAGGGTCTCACTCTTGCTCAGGCTGGTCTTGAACTCCCGACCTCAACCAATTCTCCCGCTTTGGCCTCCCAGAGTGCTAGGATTACATGTGTGAGCCACCACACCCTGCCCATCTAAAAACTATTTTGTGTACATACATGTTACTGTAAGATAAAGCAAATATAATTATGCTAATTTTATTTAGAATCCAGGATTTTTAGAAAGAGAAATATATATATAGTAAAAATCAAGTAAATTTTTACACATTAAGTAAAAATACCAATTCCACATATCAGTATGAATATATGATTTACTTTTTTCTAAAACGTGTGTATTTTCTAGCTTTGTACCCTGAAAAGTCCTAGAAGCAAGGAGCAGCCCTAATGCCCCAACCATCATCTCTAAATGCAACTTTTCAGTGACAGGAACCAGGGTTCCTTGGACAAATGACTAATTCAAAGTCTGGAGGAGGAAATGTACAAGATGAACTTGAAATATTTTGTTGTACCTGCGAGCAAGAAATCCATCAAAAAAGGGGGAACTCTGAGCCACTGGCCAAAGACGAGAGAACTTGAGCTTCACTGAGAACCATGACTGCCATGGACTGAAACTATGAAGTGTGTCAAAATTCATGGATGCCTAAAACATGATGAAAATAAAACAGACAACAAAACAGAGCATAAATTATAGGTCTCCTTAAGAGTTCACTAGGGCACCAACTCATTATTTTGAGAATCAAGAATGAGAAGAATGAAGCATTTATCCCATCTTTTGTCAATCAACATTCAGAGTCACCAAACTGTTGGTGAAAAAAAGAGCTTTATGTAAAAGTCAAAGCAAGTAAATACAGGAAAATGGTACAACTAGAAAGTCAGTTTTCTGTAATATCTGAAATAACGTGTCTGGACAATGACATCAATTAGATGCTAAATTCATCAGATGAAAATTTGATAGGGAACTTTATAAGAGATGCATGACATCGTAGTTTCCTTTTCCTATTACTATTAATGAATCTTTACTAAAGTTGGACAACCAGATACAATGTATCCCTTGATGGAATGCAGTGAGATGCTCAGATAGGTAGATCTAGCTACCTATTTGTAGAAAACTTAGAGATACAATAAGGAAACAATATATCACATAACACCAAAGGGTTATAACCAGTCAAATCCAGTATATATGAAATTCTACAAGACAAATGGCCCAGTTTTGTAAACATATAAATGGAAGAGAGGGAGAATAAATGTGAGAGAGAATAAGAATGAACAATTATACCATTCAAAGAGATGTAAGGGACATATCAGCCACATGCAATATGTGGGTGGACCTTGTTTAGATCATAGTCTTAATAAACCAACTGTAAAAAGACGTATCATGGCTGGGCATGGTGGCTCATGCCTATAATCCCAGCACTCTGAGAGGCCAAGGAGGGAGGAAAGCTTGAGCTGGGGAGTTTGAGGTTGCAGTGATCTGTGATCGTGCCACTGCACTCTAGCCTAGGCAATGGAGTGAGACTCTGTCTCAAAAAAAAGAAAGGAACAAAAGATGTATCAGATATTGCTGTGATTTTTTTCTTAATTATATTGAATGTGATAGTCTTATTATTTTTTAAAATATTTTTATCTGTCAGATATACTTTCTGAAGTATTTATAGGTTGAATCCCTGTGACGTCTAGGATTTGCTTTAAAATACTCTAGAAAAACAAAAGTTATTTGGAGGATTGATGAAGTAGTAAGAGGAGAAGGTTGAAAGTTATTAAAGCTTGGTTATGGGCACATGGGAGTTTATCTGATTATTCTCTTTTTACTTCGATATGCATTAACAAATTTCCATAATAAAAAGTTACACATTAAAAGACCACAATGGTATATTTTCTAAAAGTGTGAAAGCTAAATTATTGCTGAAGAAATAACTTTTTAGGAGCTGTCTAATTAAAGGCTCCTTGAAAACTTGCAAATTGTATGGTTCCATATTTTTCTTCCTTCTCTATCATATCATAAAGAATGGCATATATGTTACTGTACAGTGAAAACAAAGTATTATAACAAGGAGGATGTTACACTTGAGATAAGAATAGATCTCAGCAATAATATTTCTAATATTTTCCCAATGTACACTTAACAAGAAAGCAAAACAATCTTGTGGTTTCAAATGTTGTTTTTAAATTCAAGTTTTGTAACAAACCTACAAAAATGAAATCCTTTTGCTTTATTTTGCTTTTAAACAATCTTTTAAAAAGTTCATTGGTAAACACCACTTAATTCTTCAGATAGGTCACTATTACTTATTTTGTTTGGGCAAAAAATTCAAATTTTATTATTTCCTTTTATTGGCAATTTCCTCTAGCAATTAATTTGTGAGAGTGTGTGTCTTCTTGAATCAATGAGTACATTGTATCTCATAATCTCTGAATTGTAGGAATATTCTATAACTACTTCAAGATTAAATGACTTGGGAAACTATTCCCTAAAATTCTACATTTCCCAGTGTGATGGGTAATGAGCGGACAGGATAAAGCTTCCTAACACAGACATTTGGAAATCTATTTTTCTAAAAAGAAACCGTACTCTAATGACTTTTCTTAAGTACTGTATTTGTGCCTTGCTGCCTGCTCTTTTTGCTCTCCAACCCACCTGCAAACAGTGTGCTTAATGGGTGGGCAATTAATGAATGAGTGAATCAATCTGGGAGAAATTCGAGATCAGAATGCCTCCTCCAGCACTAAGAGATTAAGCAACTAACAGTTAAAACAAAGAGCTGCTGAAAAAGTAAAGACCTGCTCACTAAGCCCCATCGGGGGATGTTTCCCAGCGCAGGTGCACAAATACGGTGTACCCACAGGAGTAGGGCAGCTTTCACCCCGCAAACGTTTGGAAAATACATCCTCTAGGCTTCTGCCTCCTGCTGCACATCCATAGGGTATATTAATGGCTGGCAAACAGTAGCATGCTGTGTCTGATTGCTCAGGATATTATTTTTTTCTCTGAAGTTTGCATCAGGGAATATTTTTCAAAATGTTTCTAAAGGTCATTGGAATCTTCTTGAAACTAAGAAAATAATGAGATACCTGGAAATGCCGAGACACTTTCTTTCAAATTCATAGCTGAAAACACAATAAGACTTTATGTATATGTCATAATCAAGACAGCCTTCCTTTTCTTCAGAGATGCTCTGTCCCTCAGGAAGCAAGGTACGTGAACTTAGAGTTCAGTATAATCAGTACTGATATTCTCAGAATAAATGGCCTTAAACTCTATATTCTAAGGCATTTTGCATATTTCCAAGAATATAACTTGGAATATTCTTGCCACAGGAAATTTCTGATAATTAGAAATAGGTTACTAAATTCCGAAGAGCAAAATCCTCACAAAGGTGCAGCTAATGATTCACCTGAAGTTGACTAGTAAACAGGTGTTCTCCTCTCCCCATTAAACAGCAATATCATTTAATCAAAAATGTCCTGCAAGCAATGCTTTTCAATTCTAATAAAATCAGTGAAGATGATGATTAAAAGAATGATAATGGTCAAAATTATTTTTTGACCATTCTGCTTTAATATGCTTCCATTTGGGAAGTATATTTACTTATGAACAAGTAAGTTGGTGATATCAACTGTTTATAAATGAACACAAAATATTTACTATATTTGCTTGCAACTATTAAAAAAATAAGTTTTATTTAATGGTTTTGACACTTTTAAAAATTATGTCAAAGTAATCCATTCTGAGTGTGAGAGAGAAGACTTATAAAACCGTATAATTTTAGAAGTGAAATGAACCACTGAATAATTTCATCTAAACTTTCCCTTTTTCATAGGAGAAAAACAAGAGGTCCAGAGAGCTGAAGTTATTTGTCCAATGCAATTAGTGTCAGTATTGGGACTAGAACCCACGTCAAGCTTATCCCTAAATAGCGGAAGCAGAAAATCAGTAAGATGGGAGAAGGTGGCGTCTATTAATACCTTTAGAGCAGATAAATTCTGACCTTCCAAAGTAGGTAGGGTAGTAACCATTTCTCTCCTCTTCAATTTGCATTTCTTCCTTCTCTCTCTGTTTACTCTTTGTGCCATTTCTAAGCATATGGAAAATTCAAGAGGTGAAAAAGGATTGGGGCATGGACACTTAGATCTAAGGTGAATATAGATAGGCTTATTTGAGCCATTTAATTTAGGTTGGACCTGCTCTCTCAGTGCTCACAGTAAAGGCTAATTCCCCTTTATGCAACTGAGAGGTTTCTGGGAAGCGGCCATCTCTCCATATCAGGGTAAGATGGGCTAGATGTAATGTAGATAACAGCTTCCTATGGGCCAGATGCTGTTCCAAAGTGCTTTATATGGAGACTGTTATTTAAATTGCCACAACTCTGACTTACTTATCACAGATGATAAAAGCACATGTGATTTTAAAGATTATATTCACTGTTAATTTTCTGAAGTTTGATGTTGGTTAATAATTTTAACCTTATACAGCATGTATTTTACCATAACTCATAAGAAGTAAAGATCACTGATGGAATTTTGGGCTCCTTTGTCTTAAAAATGGGAGGTGATTTCTATGGAAATAGAATTTCACCAGTCTGTTCAACAAATAGTGCCTGTTTTACATATCAGGTATCAGACATGGAGACACAATGGGAAGCAAGAGAGACGTACAGAACACAGGTCATATATTAATAATAAACAATGAAAAATAAAAACCTAAGATTATTTTATCTATTTTTTTTTCATGGAAAGCCTTTATTGAGAAAGTGAGATGTTAAGATTTAGGAGGACTCCAAATTGTCCCTGCAAAATGGGATGAGGGGGAGGGTAAACTTAATACAAAAAGGTTACCATTTTTCAGTGGAGATCTTCCAAAGGCAAGTATCTAACATTCACTTTGTGTCTGCAGTTTTCATGTTTGTGTTTTCACATTTAATTCAATTTCACAGTGACCCTTGGATATCAGTATTTTGGCTTCCATTTTACAAGGTTCAGGGAAGTTGAAGGGCTCACTCAAGGCCAGCAGCTAGCATGTGGCAGAAGCCAGGTTTTAGGGCTGCATATTTGGCGTCAATTCCCCAAGGCATAACCTGAAATAGGAACCACAGACTCTCCAGGTGGGGAGGGCTGAAGCAAAGGAATGTTCAACTGAACAAAAGAAGGGCTGGGCTAGTGCCCACACACCCCACCCAGTCGCAGGTCTCCAGGGACAGTGGGGTGGGGATGGGGACACCCAGGTCTGCCTCCACACTGCTGAATCGGCAGCTCCCAGGTCCTAGGCCAGTGGACTCCAGAACCTCTATCATATATCGAGAGAATTTTCATGAAGTAGAAGTAGAAGAGATGGCAACTTGATGACTAAAAAAAGAAAACAAGGTAATTTTTAGAAGATGAATTATGAAAAATGATTCCTAAGAAATATTGAGCACTGAAAACAGTGAATGTTGAAGCTATCCATTTTTCAATTGATTAAAGCAGAAGGAAGACAACATTCTTCTTTGAAGATATTAACTTTCTTGAGAGATTTCACTGGGGCAGTGAGTGAGTAGAAAAAGAATGTCTCTCTTTCTTTAGCTCTCCAAAGAACATCTTACCCATTTTTATTTCTTATTCTTCCCTGAACCAACAATGAAAAGGTCAAGAAAAATTTTTTAAACCTCTGCTATACACCTATGAAAAGAATTTTCTACAGCGTTTGTTAAGGAATGGCAACAAAAGTAAGAGACAATACGACCTTCCAGAACATACAGCATGATATGTAATTTAAAAAGCCTTTTCCCCCACCCCAAGGTAAATCACAATATTAGAGGATAAAAGGAAACTTCCTATTAACCCTAAAATGGGAAACAACAGTGAACTTGTTGCTGATTTTCATGTATCTCATTCCTGTAACCCAGTATACTTCTACTTGACCAAAATGGGAAGAAACATTTTCATATCCATGTAACCTCCATATAAATTTGATTGAGGATTTCTGGGCTGTTTGCTTACAAAGTGTGTGTAACATGTCCATATCAGCATATTAGTCTTAGATGGAAAAATCCATTGGGTTAATTCTCTTTGTTCTATTCTAGGGCAACACATGTAATCATCCTTTAACTAAAGCTTGCTGAGGAAGGTGACTCATGTTCAACTATGTCGCTGCTTCCAGAGTGCAGCAGTGAAGACTGATTATCCCCTCCAGTCTCTACCTACTAAATCGCAGACCCTAAATAATGAAGGAACTTAAGGTTTTCTCTTTCTTTCTGTCCTTTGGCATTGACCCATTGCTACTTTAATCTTCATAAAATAAGCCACCCTTAAGGATACAGAAGTGGATTTATTTGCTATGATTTGATTGGTACTGAGTAGGGCCTTATTACCACAAAAAGAAAAAAAAAAATCCTAACACCCATGTCTAAGTCTGTGGCATACATGATGTTTTCACATTTAGCACAGCTCCTCTACATGGCAGGAACTTCACAAACATTTGTTGAATGAATGGATGAATCTGTTTCAGTCCAACAATTCAGAAGTATCCTATCAAAGTGCAATTAGAGCGAGTTTAAATCAAGGCCCTTAGTGAAGGGAGCAGAGTAGGCCTTTGCAGGGGCAGAAAAAGGTGAGTTGAACCTCTCAGGGTGATGCCCAGGCCAATAAATTCAGAGCAGAAGGTCTCAAAGATAAACACTGTCTAATTAGCTGCTTTGCACAGCACCCGGCATGTAAGCCATAGAATCATAAAGTGTGTGTGGACCTTATAAATTGAAATTATTGGGTGATGATGCTTGTATTAATGTCATTTAAATGGAACTGTGCCAATTATGGGTTATTGCTCTGGGGACAACACTAACAGCGAATTATTAGAAATGACCTTTGATAATCTTCAGAAAAAGAAACTGTTAGAAAGAAGAAATAAGACTTGGTGTTTGATAGATAGTAGGGTGACTATAGTTAATGTTAATCTATTATACGTTTTAAAATAGCTAGAAAATAACAATTTGAATGTGTCTAACATAAAGAAAAATATTTAAGGTGATGAATATCTCAATTAGCCTGATTTGATTATATGAATATATGAAATTGTTACATGTACCCCCAAAATATGCACATTATATACCAATAATAAGTAAAAATAGAAATTAAAAAAAAAAAGAAAACCCTCATATTTAAGGAACTGCAGAGGATACAAAAAAATACACAGAGGGGAGAGGGTTCTTCCCCTGTGTGGTGCACATTACCTTAGTTAATGCTTAATAACAACCCTGAAAATGGGTGCTTTCTGCCCTTATGTTACAGATGGGCAAATGAGGCTCAGATAGGTTATCTGCCTTGTTTAAAGTAACATAAATATCTGAAAACTAAACTGGATTTAAATCAGAAGCGCATTTCCTTTTTCTCATTCTACTTTGAAAATCCACAGTAGATGATACTGTAAACACCAATACCCTACAAGAAATCTGTGTATAAGGAAAATCTGAATACTGTGCTGTATATTAGTAGCATCCTGGGCTCACCTAAAAAGTTTCTTAGTGAATGAGTAGCACATGTAATACATTGGTCTTTGAAACATTGTTTCACTGGTTTATGTTATTAAGCTAGTACCATCATAACGATTCCATACCCCAATTTTGCCTAAATTAGCTGAATGGTTGCTTTTATTTTCTAGTTTCATACCAACTAAAGAGATTTGCTGTTCATGGTCTTATTTTGTCATTATAGAATTTGCAAACTTTAGCCACTGAGGAGTGAATTGTTTAAGGTCAAATTAGAAAAGTATTTTCTCAAGTCCTACAATTGAAACAATTTTGAATTTGAATCTTCAGACTCAGAAACCAAGTTTGGCTATTTCCAAAACTACAAAAGATCATGGAATGCAGTCTTTGAAAGACAAAAATGAAAAGAGAATGTATTCTAACCTTTAGAACATTCTCAGTGATTTATGAATATTTCCCTTAGCAAGCTGAAACTATGCTTCCAAATGCCCTTGAGGAAATCCGTTAAAAAGACAGGGAAGTGGGTGTGTACTTTGGTTCATTTTTATTCCTCCCTGGAAATTCTCTGTGGTTTTCATGCACAGTGTCAGAAAGGATGGCACCACTAATTAATTTCTATCTGGTTTATTTATTTATTTATACCTGGAGGTTACTGGATTAAATTTTTGGGGAGAAAGTGAAACATATCAGAGTCTAAGTGTCGAATGAATACCCACTTGGAAATTCTATCCAAGATGCTGGGCCTGGAGGAACAACCTAGAAAGCAGGTATGTTGACTTATTATCTGAAATTACTTCATGATTCCCGGAAAAGGGAGGGCATTGAAGAATGATACCTGGGAAGTTTCCTGCTGTAAATATTTGAGTTTATAACTAGAAAAAAATAATACATTTAGAATTTACCTTCATCTGCCTTTTTAAAAATGCAGCTATAGAGAAAGAGTTACATAATTTCTGCATTGGTAGGAAGAAATTTAGAACACGGACTAGAGATTAAAATCCCATCTACACTTCCTGTAATAAATGTACCACCTTGAGAAGTTACTTATTCTCTTCCAGCTTCAGAGTTTTTCTCTGAAAAATGGGAATAATAATGATACCTATATCATACAATTGTTTGGAAGATTAAATGAGATGATTCACGTTTCCTACTTAATAACAGAAAGTCTGGAATGCAAGTGCTTAAAAGTATGATGATGAGGAGGAGGAGGAGGAGGAGGAGAATGACATTTGCATAGATTTCAAATTGTTGTTACACTTGTGATCTTATTTTTTCTTCATTTTCTGATAAGGTTGGAGAATAAGATTTCATGAAACCAAAGAGGAAGGCTTCTTAATTTTCTTTTTTTTTTTTTAATCTGTAAAGATTAGGAAGAACAGAGTAGAGAAAGAACGATTTTCTTGCCTTGGTGCATTCAAGGTTGTGTCATTCTACCCTTAAAAGCGAGAGGATGAGCAAAATAAAAACTCCTTCTGTTATTATCAGAGGAAATGTTTAGTAAACTGGGAATAAGTGACTTCCTCCAGTTCACAGAGTTATTTAATCACAGGGAAGACAAAAGCCTCATGTATGCTAAATCTTCAAGGTCAAGTGTGCATCTTTTCCAGGCGTTTCCATTTTTACATTTCTCTTTCTACTGCTTGACAGCAACACATTAAAACACTAATGAAATTTTAAGGATAAGAATATTTCAAATTTTACTCTATACTTATGGGCTGGTATCTGTCACCACATGTAATGGCAGCACAAATGATAGATAACAGGGTTACTGATCTACCAGTTACCACAGTGAGATCGTAGGTGCCTATAGAGATCAGATTGTGGTTAAAGTGAAAGACAGGAATTGATAGTAGGAGAATGTACTTTGTTTTGTGTGGAACAAATTGTTTGAGATTAGAAAAATGTGTTCTCTTTGATTGTAACTAATGCCATTTGCTTCTGTAACCGTGCTTGCTTTTAGTTGTTTGTTAAATAGAGAGAGCAGGAGTGACTCCATGACAAGCTGAATTTCCTGGAATAGGCCTAAGTTTCAGTTTCCCCCGAAACCGAAACGCGGACCAAAACTGGCGCCTGCGCAAAAATTGAAAATCCCGAGGCTTGGAGCCAACCAATCAGGAGTCAAAACAATCCGCCATTTTCAAAAGAACCAATGGACTAAGGGGGAAGGGGGATGGTGTGCCCAGCGTGTCGTGTGGAACCTGCGTGTCGTGTGCCACCGGTGTGTCGTGTGCAAAAGAAAGTATAAAAGCTTCACTTTTACCCCAGGGCGGGGTCCTAGCCCTTAGAAGAGGCCACTGCGTTGGTGCTCTGGGACTTGGACCCTAGCTCGAACTAGCCAATAAACTCCTTTGCCATTTGCAGCCTAGGTGACTCTGCCTCTCTGTTCCTGGGGCCGAGGGGTACCGGCTCTAACAAAAGGCCGAATTGCGTCTCTTACCATTGATACTTGTTTTCAAAGTACAGAGGTTCGGGTGTGTTAATCTCACCTGGTTAACTTTCTTTACCCTTCAGATTTCTCTCCTCCTGTCGCTTTTTCAGGGATTTCGTGTCTGGGTTCCCAGTCAAGGTCAGGTGTCTTGCTACAGGTGCCTTTCTCCTCAAGTAGCAAGCTAGGATCTTTTTCTTTCAGAGTATTTTTTGTTCACTGGTAATTTACATTTGGTTCTGTGGTTATTTCATTAAACTTCAACCACCCCATTAAACTGCAGTTTCAGTCAGAACATAGGATGTGTTTCCTTGGATCACCAATATTTCTCCAGCCCATTATAGAGCTGGGAACCGATTAAATACCCAACAAACATTTGATAAAGGAATACTTGTTTTGGATTAGATGGAGAAATGGCTCCTTGGTTCATCATAAATAATTCACCTATGTTTATCTTGAGAGAAAAGGCTTATATAAAAATAGTATTAATAGTTCTATATTTAAGCCCTTGTGAAACTTTTGATAATGAAAATTTTCAGCTCTTTTACCCTAAAATAGATCTTTTATTTTGAGTGCAGGTTTCCACTGAATTTGTGTTTGTAGTGGTACCCAATAAATGGATAAACCAATAAATTCAAATGTTAGGCTGATGATTGGTTCTTAACTTTAAGTCAGGGGTGAAAACTAATATGATACCTCAAGTTGCCTCTTGAGTTTCACACAAGCCTGGTTCTTCTGAAGGTACTCTGCCCACAGTCCTTGGCCGAGAGTTTAATGACTAGTCCAGGCATGGATATCTGAGGGATGGTAGTGCTAGCAGAGGATCAAATAATTGATGCACTGCCTATGAAAAGTGAGCTTTTGAATATTTTTGGTTTTGCTACTTTATTTTGGTAATTTAATTACAGTTCTAACCCAGGAGCCTGATGACATGATAACTTGTACTCAAGACTTGAAAGGCACAACTAAGGACTCCCCAGTTGTTCATATGCATTACAAAAGAGGTGTCTCATGTGTACTTTCAAATATTTCTATCAGCTTCTTCCCATCCTGCTCCAACTCCCTCTTCGTTCACTTCTGCTCCTGTTGAGGAAATTTCACCATTTCCATGACCTACACAAAAATGCCAATACTCATGCCAAGGGCTGCTCTCCCTCTCTTTCTTCATGACAGTAGTCAAAGTACAGAAACAGTGTTGATTTTCATGCAGGAACAGGAAGAAGTTTCAATCCAACTTCCTGGTATGCCCTATTATCTAGGGCATGAACTTCACAAAGTCTCTGGGGACAGTGTGTCTGGCATATGTTTTCCACAGAATTGGGTGCCTATGAGTGAGGACTATGGGAAAACATAGCTAGAATTCACTCTCTTTCCATAATATAATATAACAGTAGAAATACTTATCAGAAATTCCCTTGCTTTAAATTATTGACATGTGTGTCTCTCTTCCCTACTGAACTGTGACTCCCTGGAAAATAAAGACTATGTGTTATGTATCTGGGAGTTCCCCGCAGCTCTAATTTAATGCTTTGCACACACTATCTGCCCAGTAAATATTGAGTTGAGTGAGTTGAAGTTTGAGTTCAGTAACTGAGTGATTTATGAAGAGCTGGATGATGTGTGAGTTGAATTAAGTTTTCAGGGAGATAAATTGTTGATGGGATTGAACATGTCTTTAGAAAAAACCCTATAAAATGAGTGGCAAGGGAGCACCTTCAATTGGTCTTTGCATCATCACCACTAAACCATCAACACTTGAATTATTAGGTATAAATAGAATAATTAATCTAGAACTAGGTAGAATTAATCTAAACTAATTAATTCTTTTAACTTTTCATTTCCTCAGTGGTAAACATCTGGTATGTCTGAATAGTTCACTAAAATCACTGTTTATTTTTTGATTAGTCTTCTTTTTTCAAAGTTGTCCACTACCCTGAATGATCAAGTGATACTACTGGCTGCACCTCAATCTCTCTCACCTCAGCAATAGAAACATCACATCTGTTTGGCTCATTTGCCCTGCAAGGACAGTCATATGCACCGATAGTAGAGTTAAAAATAACTCTCTCTGTTTGGAATTCAGGATGGATAGGAACCTCATCAGATTCCAAGGCCACAGGCTTTCAGAACTGTCAACTGCCACTCAAGGGACTTAACATAGCTGCAAGACATTTTAACAGCAAATATTTTCTCCACAGCCTAAAGTGATTCAAGATTATGCAAGAGGGAAGGAAATCCACTAAGGGTGTGAATTCAAATGGTCTTCTTTGTTAAAGTCATGTGAATTCTTATTTAACATTACTATTTAATTGCACATAGAGCTCGAAGTTATCACAGGAAACCACTATAGTCATGTAGCCTTTTGACTCTAGGGAGGTCAGTGCCTGCACCATCCATTACAAATTGTTGGCTATTCAATTTTTAAAGGTTACTAGACATGAAGATTTTACGAACATTGAACAGAACTTGACCTGATGTTAACCAACATTAAAGAAGTTATTTCATCTGATCAATTAAACTCTGTGATATTGAAATAAATGGTATATCAACCTGACCTTGTCAAGAGAAGAGAAGTAGCTATTTTAGACCAGCCTAAAAATAAAGCTTCAAATTTCACCACTAAAAAA
>NW_012140191.1:532491-536278 GCF_000956105.1 Propithecus coquereli
AAGCAACCCAAATGCCCATCAAAAAAAGAACAGATCAGCAAATTGTGGTATATCCATACAAGGAAGTATTACTAACCAACAAAAAGGAAGACATTATCTATATACACAAAAGTGTGAATGAATCTCCCCAAATTATGTCATTTTTTAGAAGCCAGACAAAAAAATAGTGTACACTCTATATGTTTCTATTTTTATAAAACTCTAGAAAATCCAAATTAATGGATAGTGACTGCAAGTAGATTAATGTTTGCCTGGGGAGAAGGTTGGGAGGGTTGGGTCAGGAAGAAACTTATGGTGTTGATGGAAATGTTAATTATAATATCTTCACTGTGGTGATGGTTCCTTGGATGGAGACATATGTCAAAAAATATCAAATTTCACACTTAAGTATGTGCATTTTATTCTGTGTAAATTATACATTAATAAAGCTTTTTTGTTTTTTTTAAGAAAAGAATCAGTGGGAGCTTATCATCGGTTGTATATGGGCAGTAAGCATATCCTCCCAAGTTTCTACTCTCTCCCTTTTCTGAACAAAGGGACAGGGAGAAAAAGACAACCCTTTGACAATCTTCACAAAGTAATTTCCCCAGACATTCTTCCTGGTTAATTTTGTGCCTTCCCTTTCTATAGCCTAGAGGTAGAGAGAGGACTGGCTGTAAACATGGCTTTAGAAAATGTGGGTTCTTTGGCATATCTTGTTCTTAATTTACTTTAGGCAGAAATCCCAAATAGTACTTCCTAATAAAAAGGCTAGAGTTTGATTAAAGAATGCAGCAGAAGGCAAATTTTCTGCTGAAAATTTGTGTTTATATAGTTTTTAAGTTCTGGTAACAAAGCAATAAAATTATATCTTTTTATGAGCACAATTTTTGAAAAAAAATAATCTCTGCATACTTCAATAAGTTGTAAGACAATATTATATATTGAGTATGCAATTGTTTTGTTCTGCTTTTTGAGATGGGGTCTCCCTCTGTCACCCTGGTTAGAAGGCAGTGACATCAGCCTAGCTCACAGCAACCTCAAACTCCTGGGCTCAAGCAGTCCTCCTGGCAGAACACCAGGCTAATTTTTTATTTTTTGTAGAGACGGGGTCTCACTCTTGAGCAGACTGGTCTCCAACTCCTGACTTCAAGTGATCCTCCCACCTTGGCCTCCCAGAGTGCTAGGATTACAGGCATGAGCCACCACACCTGGCCTGCAATTGTTTTTGATTCAAAAATATGGAATGGAAAGAGAATAATTATTATGGAAAGATATGTACTCTAATAATTGCTAATATAGCTGTTCTTTTTTAATAAAAAGAAGAATTAATTCATTATTTTAATTTTCTGACTAATTTTGGGCTGTGGAAACTTTATCATGAAAGTTAAAATTATAATGATAATTTTGCTTACCCTAATAATAGCTTTTTAAAAAGCATGAACTAATGGAGTTGACATCAACAACGATAATTATTGTAAGAGTATTCACCTTTCCTGTCTTTTTCATGTATTATGATCAGTAAGTTTCCATTTAAATTTAATACATTGGAGGGGCATACCTGTGATTGGAAGAAATTATTTACATCAAATACCTCAAAATCATTAATGTGTGTGTATATATTTATATATAAAACATTTTATAAAATCAATAAATAAAAGAGAATAATCATGTCTAAATATTTATTTGTAAATACTTGAAAGCTGTGGGCCCTAGCCCCCAATATGGTCTGTGGCCCAGACCAATGCTCTTCATTTTTCTTGGACATTTTCTCTTACAAATGAGTCAGACTCAGCTGGCCAAAGCCTTCTTATTAAAATACAAAATCTAATTCACAATACATGTTTTACAAACTCTGAAAAGACGGGAACTACTTCAACTTGACCAAACATCTATGAGAAACCGACAGTACAAACATCCTAACAGCTTAAAATATTCCCATTGAAGCCAACGGAAGTCAAGGTTGCTATCAAATTACTGATTCCTTATTTAACACCTTAAACGTCATCCTTTCTCTTTGTTTCTATTAACCCTACATGCCTTTTGTTGGACTCATCCAATTTTCTTTGGATGGGCCTGGATGGGCCAATATGGTCTGTGGCCTTTTAGGAACCAGACCACACAGCAGGAGGTAAGTAGGGAGTAAGCCACTCCCCATCCCTCACATCACCGCATAAGCTCCGCCTCCTGTCAGATCAGCAGCGGCATTAGATTCTCATAGGAGCGTGAACCCTACTGTAAACCATTCACGCGAGGGCTCTAGTTTGCGTGCTCCTTATGAGAATCTAATGCCTGATGATCTGAGGTGGAGCTGAGGCAGTGATGCTAGTGCTGGGAAGCAGCTGCAAATACAGATTATCATTAGCAGAGAGGTTTGACTGCACGATAAATGTAATGCACCTGAATCATCCCGAAACCATCCCCCGTACTGGTCCATGGAAAAATTGTCTTCCATGAAATCAGTCCCTGGTGCCAAAAAGGTTGGGGACTACTGCTCTAAAGGATAGTGAGTTCTCCTGCCTTGATTACACATCATAAAAACAATATTTAAGATCACTTTATATAGAATAAATAGATAGATTTTGACTGCTATTCTTCAAATCTGCTAATGTGAAAACTATGACTTAATTATTTACTTTCATTACTAGTCCAGAAAGAAATGTTTACACTTTAGTTACTGAGAAACTGTCATTCTGTATTCTTAGGAGGCCTCCAGTTGTCAGAAAACTAATGGAGAGGGGGTAGAATATATGCTAAAAAATGGCACCCAACAGCATATTTGTTCTTTAATTTTCACAAATTAAGTTATATATTATTAACATCTAACAGCTCTGACTCCACTACAGGCAGTGTTTTAATGTCTTTTCATACTTAAAGAAAGATAAGGAGGGAATTTCAAAGATGTTACATATAGTGGCAATTATTTATATCTGGTTTAGAATTGGATTACATACTGGGCACTCTTGGTCCCCATCCCCATACCCTACAGATGTGTCAATAGGTTATATAGTATTTGGCTTGACTTAGCCAATGGACAGGTATAAACCAACTCATTCTTCAAATGCTTTAAAGAAATCAAAAATCGCAAGCTTGAACATTTATTTTTAAATAGTTATATTATTCATGTATCAATTTAATTCCTCATATTCCCCATGAGGCAGAATTGGGATTGTCTGCATTAGCTAGGCCAAAACACTCAATCTTGTAGTTTTTATTTGTCATACCTGCATTTTTTTGCTCCTCCTCCAAATGTACACCTCCTCATGTTTTCCAAATTTTAAATGTTAAAGTCCTCCTGCTCTCTTCATGGTGCCTCATCCTTTCAAAACTGAAAAAGCATTTAAACTTGCTGATTCTGATCATTTTTTTTCATTTTGAGCAGTTGTAGCCAATGTCTTAGCTCAACCAACCAATTATCTTTTAAGCCTGTCATTTCTAATTAGAATAGTGGACATCTTTAAGCATATGGCCAGGTATTTTGAAGGTGAGCAGGCTCCTGAAATTATTATACTATAGCAATTAACAAGAATCTTACTGAAGACTAAGATGACTACAATGTATGGATTGACAATGAGCTAGGACAGCATAAAGGACTTGTCTCTCAATTGATCTTTTCCTTGAAATAGAGACCAACTGCATCCACAGAGCTTAACTGGGGAATGAAACCACCTGTATCAACTTGACTTGAACATTTCTTCCAGGAAATGCTTACCCAGGAAAATAGTGCTATAAAATAATAAAAAACTTTAGGAAATTCCTGAAAATCAATTTGTCCAAATATTTTCTCACCTGAGCAAAAGGCTAACTC
>NW_012140191.1:540273-542310 GCF_000956105.1 Propithecus coquereli
GACCATGCCCGGCCCACTAACATGTTTTTAAATGGATAAGTTTCTCTAATTTTAAACTTTTTAGCAGCAATCTCTCTCTTTATTGAGAAAAGTCTGTCTACATATCCTGTATCCTGTTTATCCATGTTGTAATGTGTCAGAATTTTCTTCCTTTGTAAGGCCGAATAATCTTTCTTTGTGTGTAGATACTACATTTTGTTTACGTATTCATCCATCCATGGACACTTAGGTTGCCACCTTCTAGCTATTTTGAGTAATGCTGCTATGAACATGGATGTAGTCCCTGCTTTCAATTCTTTTGGATATATAACCAAAGCAGAATTGCTGGATGATATAACAAATTCTATCTTTAATTTTTTCATGAATCGCCATACTGTTGTCCAAAAAGGCTGCACCATTTTACATTCTCACCAGAAGTACACAAGGGTTTCAATTTCTCCACATATTTACCAATCTTTGTTATTCTGTGTTTTTGATAATAGTTATCACTATGGTTGTGAAGTTTAATTCACCTATTTTTGATAATATTTTTAAATTAAGCTTGAAAAAGCATGGTTACTAGAGAAGAGGTTAGTTTTTTATTCCATTTCTGGGAAGTAAAATTGTTATTAACAAAATAATAATTTGGTAGATTGCTTTGGTAAAATGAAGATTCTGATGACTTTTCTTTGAAAAATAGATTTCCATTTTCCTACAAATACGTAATGGAAATCTTTCTTCCTAATGCTTGATTCTGCCTATTAAAATATTATATTTGATTTAGAAGAGTAGTTTGCCTTTTTGTATGAATAGAAAGGAACTTATGGATAATAAAGAAGTGCAAACATGACATATGTCAACTCGCCATTGCTTCAATAGTGACCCAGTGTTCTCCAGTTTTTAGTGTGCCAAAAATATTCCAGATATTTCTGTTAGCAATGAGGAGTATGAAAACTTGTGATTAATTATTTTTAAATCTTTTAAGAAAAAGAATTCATGGGACATTTTAGGTATAGGAGAAGTCCTTTGTTTGTCACATATGTTTTACCTACTGCCAAACAGAGACAAAAGAATAAGAAAAAGAAGTAATGGTACTCCAGAAATTAAAACAATAGAGTGATGAAATCTACTATTTTGATTCTATTATTGCATAACATAAGCGCAGCCAAGTCCCAATTGCTTAACCGTTCTTTTCTTTCAAGTCCTCTTCATAATGATCATATAAGCCAGTGCAGGTATTAATTCCATGCTATTGAACAAAGAAATAAAGACAAACCAATCTAATTGCTAGATAACCAATATAACTGTGATTTTTTACTTGGTATACATATCATTTCAAATGATTTGGGTGTGTTATAGGGCATAACATTATTATATTGTCACACACATAAAATGTCTCATCCATTTCAGTGGTTGTGAGACACTTTAACAGACATCTGTAATTGCTGACAGCAGGGTACAAAGGAAAAGAAAAAGAATCAAATGGTAAGTTTTAAACAGAACGGTGGTCAATGAACACATCAGTAAAAAGAAAGTATTTAATTCTCCACTTGCTACCCACAATTAAGAAGGCTTCAAAAGGTCGTGGCTTGTACTCCTTATCTAAAATTGATACTTGACTTGATTTACCTGATTCACTAATCTTTTATTCTAAGCTCTCAAATCAGAGTAAAGCCATAAACTTCTAGTTTTGTCTACAATAGGACCAGCATATGTGGAGCATGTGGGATTTGTGAGTAATGCATTTTGCTGGACCAACAGCCTCAATGCCAGACTAATTGTTCCAAATAGTGGTTTGTTCCTTAATGAAGATTCCACAGTGCAATTGTTGTAGAAAAATAATGATTACTTTAGGACAGATGGCAAAGTGGCAAGATGGGGAGATTGTCCATGTAATTCTGACTCTAAATCCTGAGCTTGATGAAGGACAGAGTTTCAATAAATACTCCAGGAGAAGTATTTATAACAGTTCTTAATCACCCACTAATTCCTCAGCTCTTTATTTTCTTTTCCTTAAATAATGTAATCATTGCCTATAGGGCTGAAAAAATGAATGGC
>NW_012140191.1:546295-547888 GCF_000956105.1 Propithecus coquereli
GGTCTAATTTTCAAGGTTCTTCACAAATGTCAACTATCCTTTAAAATTCTGTCTCCTCTATGTGCACTTATTCTACACCACACAACAGAGAAGGCAAACAGACAACCTGCTGACTGACCCTCTTCATCCCAGAAAAGGCAGTCCTTACCAGTTGATCATGTCGCTGACTCAAATTCAAATTCGTCTAAATCATGCTCCAGAAGCTATTAATAACACCAAACTATGAAGTTTGGCAGATGAAATGTACTGGCCATTCCATTTTTTAGTTCTTGTAATATTATATCATATTAATTATATTAATAATATATCACCCACAATTGTATATTATATTAATAATATATTATTATATCATCCTATAGTATTCTATGGCATTCACTTATTTATATACATGCCTCCAATTAAACAGAGATAGGAATTTTATTAGACAACTCCTATCCTAGAACCTGGCACAAAGTAGGCCCATGAAAAAGATTTGATTAATGAATTCATAGCTGAATAATACCGCTTTCTTGCATAAGATAATATATATTTTCTTCATTCACCTACATTTTAGAAATAGCTTCTGCTCCTTTATACCTTAGATTATAGCTTCACTAAATTAATGTCTTCATAATCATTCAATTGAAGGCAAAAGCTAGATGAAAATTGATCTAAGAAATATTTTTGTTATACCATTTGTACGTCATGAAGATTTCTAAACCAAAATATATAGCAATAAACCTTTTCTTACTGGTGGTGGTGGTTTGAGTAAAGAATTGAAGACTATTCAACCTGTGATCATCAGGAATTAACAGAAGATGAGAAATCTGAAGATACAGGTTCCACTGTCTTAATTCCCATTTATCTTTTGGCAAATGTCATCTCATCCTCATTACAGCAACAGTATTTATTGAATATCCTCTGAGCCTCTGTCCTTTACTATATAAGCGTTTCATACTCCCAACCTTCCCTTAGAAAGCTTTAATAATGCTTGTTCTTCTTAATGGAGTGAGATAAGATTGTGTTGGAATGGAAGTGGCATAATCAGGAAAGTGGAACTAGGAAGAGCAAATGTCCAGCACACAGCAAATACGGTTAATAAATATCTGCAAAGTAGAGGCATTAAAATTTCCAAGGGCCTTGTTATTAACAAGAAGAGTATCATTTATCACATTACTGTGGATGTATATAACAAATATCCTCCAAAGAGCTCAAAATAAAATGAATTTGGTGAAGATAATTGTTTAGTTTTATGAATTGACCTTCCAAAAAAGTAATTAAGGTAGGTGAGGAAAAAATATATAACCAGTGGCTTCCTGAACTCTTTAAATTATGTCTGGGCATCAGGCAAATGTTTGGTGAGAGAATTAGCTGGTGATACATGTGCAGTATACTAGCTGGTATATACATTTTTGAGGTGTAGATTTCTAAAGAGTAATGCTGCAGTTTTCCCTAAAACATCGTGAGATTCATTATTAAAAGCAAAAAGACCTCTTGATGGCTATTCTTGATCATCACCCCTGTCTGTTCTCATACCTTGTTTACCCTTCTTTCTAACATCAGACACTACTCATTCATTCTATCAGTTTAACAAATGCTCTGAGCTGAATATTC
>NW_012140191.1:547938-549463 GCF_000956105.1 Propithecus coquereli
TGCTAATAGCTACATAAACAAAAATTAAAATACCAATAAGATACAACTTTTCAGTGGTCATATTGGTAAAATTTTTTAAACTGTGTGTGATTATAAAATTTTAGTGTGCACATAAATACCTGGAAATTTTGTCAAAATGTAGATGATTACTCATGAGGTCTAGGGAGGGGACCTGAGAGTCTGCATTTCTAACAAGTGTCTAGATAATGCTGATGCTGTTGGCATGAGGTCCATATACTAAGAAGAAAAGGCTTAAGAAACACTTGATAAACAGCTGGCTATAAAAAAAGAAAATATTCCTTCCACAAGCCTGAAAATAGTGTCTGAAATCCCTATACATAATACATATTCCTTTAGATTAATTTATTATTCCTAGGAGGACAATATGAGGTTTTACCATAGCTAGATGACATTTTGTGATGGAATCTCATAAACCAATTAGCATTTGAGGTAATAAGATTAGCTAGTTTTCAACAAAACATGGAATGGAAATAATAGGACTCAGAAAACTAACTTTCACAATGAAAATTTGAAGAAAGAGGCAAAGATACTAAAACACAGAGAGATGGCTGGCATCAGTATCCTCTCTGTAAAAGGGATCTCTCAAAAGTGCAGTCCCCAAGCCCCAGCCCACAGTCTGTTAGGATCCGGGCTGTGCATCACCACCTGAGCTCCACCCCCCATCCCCAACCTTGCCCTTGTCAGTGGAAAATTTGTCTTCCATGAAACTTAGGAAATAGGCCTCACAGCAGGAGGTGAGCTGCAGGCCAGTGAGCAAAGCTTCATCTATATTTACAACTGCACCCCATGGCTTGCATCACCGCCTAAGCTCCGCCTCCCTAATCCTCCCACCCCGTCCTTGGAAAAGGAAAAATTGTCTTCCACGAAACCGGTCCCTGGTGCCAAAAAGATTGGGGATCTCTGTCTTAAAGGACAGAAAAGGGAAGTGTGTTGGCAATGAATTTTCGTCCTTGACAATTCATAAAGCCCTGAAAAATGTGAGTACAATATGAATAGTGGGAATTAAAAAAGCAAAAATATTCTGGTAGTATTTGTTCTTAAAGACAATAACAACTACTGTATGATTTGGTTTTGAAAAAGAAGGGTTTTGGGATATGAAATCATTCTTTGGTTTAAAAATACGGAATTTAATAGAATTGATAATTTATTTTCCTGCTAGAAATACCTAATCACCTATCCTAATGAAAAACTAAGAAATATGTGGAATTAAAAGCGCTATTCAAGTTGTTTATTACTGCTTTATTTTGGAAAAGCCTCATGTTTATAAGAAGTCTCAATCCAGTGTCAAAAAATTAAGTTTAAACCCTCAACAAAGCCAGGTTGGTAGATATTGTGATTCTGCGCAATGCTCAGCATCAGCCCTCCTCAAGGGTGATTCCACTCAGAAGCTGACACCAACACCAAGTGCCAGAGCAAGTCAGAGCAGCAGAGCAATGTCCACTTCCTAGTTTTGTCTATATTATATTCCTCAGAACACAGTCTACATTCTCTGACTTTCCTGTCA
>NW_012140191.1:553333-555345 GCF_000956105.1 Propithecus coquereli
TTTATTAACCACGATTACTGCTTAGCTACTAACAGTGTTGATACTTCACAGCCTACTTTTGTTTTCTATAGATCTGTTTATCATGCATGATAATCTATTACAACACATTTCTAGCACTTATTCATTCATTTGTTTATTCACTTTTGAACACTTTTTGAGCCCCAATAAATGCTATACAAAAGTGTTAGTGTTCCATGAAGATAAGATCTAGTACTAGAAAGGCAATTAGAGATCATATCTTTAAAAATGTATGTGCCAGGCTAAGGATTTGGGGATTTATTTGTAGAAAATAAGAAAATATTAGAGGGTTTTTAGCTGGGGAATGACACGTTGAATTTGCATTTTCCATGGATCACTCTGGTGGTAGGATGAAAGATGAATTTGCAGAGGATAAGATCTGAGGCAAAAGTGTGAGAGTTAAAGAAAACCCACTTTGCCAAGTGAAGGCAGGAATCCTAAAATAGTGAACTGATTTTAGAAATATTTAGGAGGAAAACTCATATGATGTAAATCTATTTAGCCGTAATTGAGATCGAGAAGATACATAAAAAAACAACTTTGGCAGAAAAACTAAGATTGTCACTTTTTTTGTTTTGTTCTGTTTTTTATCTTATACCCAGTTGGAACAGTACAGCAGACATCTGAAGATGCAAATTTTAAGTTTGGGAAATGAGCTTAGGAATACGAAAGATTTGAAAACGATCATCTGTGTGGTAGATAAATCATAAAAATGAGTGAAATCATAAGAAAAATCAGAGCAAAAAGAGTATTAGGACAATATTTGAGACGTGAATTATATAGCTTCGTAAACTTTCAAGAGTGGGCGCTTGAAGAGGAGTTCTTGAAAGAGTCAGAAAAGTTAGGAGCAGCCAGATGATACACTGTCATGAAGGGAAGGGAATAGAGAGTTTAAAGTAGGAGGAAAGCTTAAACATTGTCGACAGATGCAACCATGTTGAATAGATATGAACAGAAAAACACCCACTTTTCAGTTTGGCAGTTTATGCATTGTTTGCATTTATCAATCAGACTATCTCTACAAATCTTTTGGCCTTTCAATAGACTTGACAGATTACACTGAAACACTATTTGAGTATTTTATTGATGTTATAGTATTTTCATTTTATGTGAAGAGGCAAATAAGTATACATGCTTATATGATGTTACATACTTTATATTTCTTAGATTATATTTACCCTGATAGTACAATAGCTAAAATGAGTGTTACGAACTCATTCAATGACAGATTTTACATAACGATATATTATTATTTTCCATGGATATGCTTCATCGTTGTGAAGCAGAAGAGGGGAGACTTTATATATTAGCATAAATCAGTCATTGGATGAATGTTGTCTCAGGGAATATAATTTTAGAAGAGGCAGCTGTTTTGGTTAAGGCAAATTCATAAAGATGACCTGGGCTTCCTTGTCAGTGGACTATATACTCCCAGCAAAAAGGGGAATGAGTGCTCAGTTCTGAAAATGGGGTTCCGGGCAGCACCATAGCATTTCCTACAATCATTTATGTAAAATAAACACAGAGAACCTGCCATATAGTATATATTTAGTAAGTATTACCTGGTCTTATTAAATGCTTGAATAAGAGACATAAGTCTACATGGCTACAAGATTTTGCATTACCCAGCCCCTACATAACGTGTCCTTCTCCTGGTTTGCAAATATAAAGTTCCCTTTACCTAGTATCCACCTCACCTTAGTTACCTTAGTTGTGAATTACTTTCCTTAGCTCATAACTCAAAACCAAGGGTTGCTCACCAGGGAATTTTTCTAACCCTCCAAAAGTGCTCACTTTTCCCTATTTGACATTTGCATGACATTATGCGACTTTACTTCAAATATTTATAACTGTTGAAACTAGACTCATATTTGGGCGATTGTTGATTAATAGCCATTCCACTAGACAGGCAGTTTCATGAGGTTAAGAAACATGTTTGTTTTTTGCCCACCATTTTGTCCTCCATATCTAGCAATGTTGCAATAGTCTTTGAA
>NW_012140191.1:559650-562557 GCF_000956105.1 Propithecus coquereli
AGTATCTTTATTGAACAGGCTAATAACATGACATGATGAAGAATGGTCAACTGTGTTTTGGTTATTTCTTGCTGCATAACAAACTACCTGTGTTAATTCATGTCTAGCAAGAAGCAGATACCAAGATGGTATTAGATGTGGAAGACATCTCTTGGGAGAAACATGGTGAAGGGTAAATGCAGAGGAAGCCCTGGAAGGCAGGGAGAGCTTTCTGACTCTGCAGCAGTTCAACAACCACCTGTGAAGAAAAGGGACAGGGGGAGGGTCAGGCAGAAGGAATTTTAGATTGTAGCACAGTTCTGAGAATGTTTCCGCCAGGCCCATAGGGACTCCTCCAGCCAAAGTCATTAAGTTAAAGGATTTCCACATCTCACAGCAATGGGCCAGCGGTAATACACCTGCCAAGATCAGCCATTATCTGGGAGCAGCTGGAGGAGAGCATGGACCAGCACTGACACAGGTGGACCCAGGAGGGCATCAGCTGAGGCTCCAGTAGATTAACTTCCTGCATGATCTTATAAAAGGTAGGCCAGGAACAGCCATAGCTCTGCTTCTCCTGCGAACCAAAGCACATCTGAAAGGTAATTTAGATTCAAGAGGAGGGGAGATAGCTTCCACCCACTGAGGGAGAAGCAATAAAGGATTTGTGGATGTGTCTAACCCACCACCCTTTACCTTCAGGCTAACTACTCTCACTTAAACTTCCCTTGGTTTGCCAAGCCCATCTCCCTTCTGCTTCTCAAATACCGTCCTTTGTATGGTTTGGATTACTTTGGCTACATGGGAAAGTTGCATTAGATTTGGAAAGTGGAAGAGAAGCAACAACACTTACTCTCTAAGGGTCTCTATTGTTAGGTGTGTTGACAAGACAGACTCACAAGTGGTAAGAGGTTCCGGCTTATCCTTGCTCTCCTCCACTCCACGTCCAGCTTCTCCACGACCAACAGCAACCCCAAGCCAATCCCTGGACACCTGGCTGAAGACCCATAGAGGCAACGGCTTTCCAAAGACTTCTCTGCCAGCTCACCCTTCGCAGACCCACTTCAGTGCCTGCACCTGGTTGCTTCTCAGATTGACTGGTAGGTGCCTCCTCTGATCCTTCTACTTCTTTCAAACCTTCCCTTAGCCAGTGCATCCTCCAATTGCGCAAGGCCAGATTTCTATGATAATCATCTATCCCATAACTAATAGAATTTCTGCTTCCCTAACTAATCCCTGACAGATACACCCAGATAATTCTCTTCTTTATAAAATTTTAAAATTGATTTTTCAAATCTCTGAAATGCAACATTTAGAATGGTATAAGAAATAGTTGTAGTTGTAATTATCATTGATTTTATTTCTATTGCTTTACAATTTCTGGGGCCAATTATGTTTAGGGAAAAACACACAGGACAATAAAGGCAAACAGTCCAATAAGCATTTATTGACTACAACATTTGTGTAGAAACTACACAGTATACTGGTGAGGAAACTATAAGATCAAATGAAGAAATAGTCCTTCTCCAAAAGTCATCTGAATAACTTTGAAGACTATTATTTATAGGATCTCAGTGCCTCAACACACAAAGGTTTGTATTTGCTTTCACTGTATGATCAGCATAGGCCACTTGGGAGATTCGCTCTATAGCATCACTTGAGAATCCAGGCCAATGAAGGCTCCACCACTTTGTAGCTGTGCTATCTGGCACAGGCAGGCTTCTAGTGGAAGAGATAGCTGAAAAGCCCAGCTCCCACTCTTTTGTGCTCTTGCTCAGAAGTGACATATATCACTTATTTTCCAGCCCACTACCCAGAACTAGTAACACAGCTCCACCTACCTGTAGAGAAGCAGAGACATGTAAGGGAGAGAATGGAGCATTTGGTGAAGGCAACTCACTCTACCACAGAGAAGGAGCGAACCTTAAAACCTGAAAGACACTTTAACAAAATAGCTTAAAGTACAAATAAACTCTGGAAAGAGTCCAGTGAAAGGAGTTGCTAGGCTGAACCCAGGGGCTGGTGGGAGGTTCCGTGGAAACTTTCCCTTTAAACTGGCCCCATCCCTCTTAGAGCCCGCCCAAACCTGATTGTAAAATCCTAGATGCCATTTTGTGGCTGATGCCATCTTGGACTCTGCCTGTCTGTATGTAGACGTTAAAATAAACTTTCTTTTCCTTCATCTTGACCTCGGTGTTCCTCCCTCTGTGTATCTAACAGGAGTGATTTGAATTAATTGATCAATTATTATGGCTAGAAGCTTTTTTGAAAAATGAGGACCATTGAGTCAAGTTACAACAGATATTTTGAGTTATAGTCAGACTTCCCAGTAAAAGAAGAAAATTAGAGGCAGATGATTAAATGCTGCAAATTAAGTGAATCCAGGGAAAGACTCACATATAGATAAGCCAACGATGAGAAAAGGACCTTAAAATCAAACACCTAACAGAGAATTAAGGTAGAATGATTGAGAAGGGCTGAAAAAGAACATATTAGGAAGTTGGCTCTGCAGTTTTAAAAATTCTTGGTGAATTCTAGAGTATATGTGCATGCCCCAAACTCTTTTTTTAAAAAAAAAGTTAGCAACTATGTGTAGAGTATATTAGAAGAGAGGGCTGATTGATAGTCATACACACTAGTATGTTCTTACTGGATATTATAATTTCATACTTGGCATGGAAACAATTCATTTCTTCCTGAAACTGAAGTTTTCTGCTGGGTTATAGTCTTCCTAGGCAAATATTTCTTTGAACAAACAGCTAAGTATTGTTGACATAGGTGGTCTCAGTTCTCAGAATCAGTGGTTAAGTTGACACAGATGGTTTCAATTCTCACAAGGAAACCTTATAGAGAATAAGACTTAGCTTAGACCTCTTTTGCAGTTAATTCACAGCTGACTCCAAAATTGGGAAACTTTGGAACTTGGGG
>NW_012140191.1:566457-568824 GCF_000956105.1 Propithecus coquereli
GACATGTAGATTGTAGAGCAGAGTTGTGGGCTATCTTTCCTCTACTAGTTTTCTACAGACTATTAACATAGTAGATTATAGTGGTGATTCATAAAACTAATCATACATATTACTGATCAAACAAAAACACTACTCCTAAGCCTATGCACTCACACCCTCTCTACCACTTTCTATATTTTTCTAGCTGTTGAATATATTTTCACAAATCCAGCAACCATCTAGGATTTTTAAAAAGAATGGTGTTTACAGTAACACAATCCACTCTGTGGTTAAAGCTCACCGATAATTTGTCCTTATAAATTTCTATTTTTAGATGTTCAGCACTGAGTTATAAAAAATACTGTTATGGTTTAGAACTTGGGGTACATGAACTCCATCAAGACAAGATGGTCACACAAGCTTTTTGTTTCTCCTTAAGACAAGTTATTTTGACTACTTCCTAGTTTCAGAAAAACCAAGTTAAAATGGGAGCTTGTCATTTTTACACTTACTCTCTCACAGCTATAAAAATAGCTCCACTTAATTGAGCAAAACCATTTTAGGTCACTATACTGTTATGTGGTAGGAAATATACTTAGCAGCATATAAGAACTTGGTATTTTAAATGTAGTTAAATTCTGAAGAATTATAGGTTGATTGACTACAAATATACTAGAGAGAGTTTAAATACGAATTTCTTGAATATATCTTTGACCACCTCAGAGTCATAGACTCTTTCAAAATTCACTGTAGGCATCGATGCTTGAATGTGTCTTTTAATTTTTCATTTTTTTTAATTTTCAGAGGCTTAAATTTATCAAAATATTAATAAGATATGTAGATCTCAGATATACTGTAAACTTTGTTCAAAGGAGAAATGACAGTATTAAAAACAGTTTATCAACAAATTATAGATATTTGGTCTTTTAAATTTTATTAATATTACATTGTATAAAGCATGTAAATATTCTTTTACAGCTAGGGTAGCTCCAACCTTCCGCTTCTGGCCACATAGTTCTCTTGGCTGGGGATAGCAAAATGCTAGTTCCCCACTTGTTTAGAGAAACAAAGTCTGAATCTCACTCCCCAACTAATCTTAGGGCCATTGGTGAAATAGGGAGAGATAACTATTGATGCCAGAAAAAAAAAATACGTACACACACACACAGAAATATACTGTAAAGACTACTGAAAAAGGCAAGAATTGAATAAAAGTATAAATTTTGAAGCTTTTATTTGTGTTTACTATAAAATGAAAATAATATCTCTCCTGCTTTTCTTATCACTATGAGGGTAAAATTACAAAATCTTCTTAGTGATTTAAAAGAAATATTTTACACATGTAAATATTTTACACAGAAATATTCTTCAGTTTGAGGTTGTGTTATTTTGTTTTTGTGTGGCTAGTAATACTGTTGCTGTGGTTGTTATAGTAACCAGTTCTCTTCAGCAGAGAAAGGAGTGTGGACATTTGACAATGTTTAAGATTTAATAGAAGGAGATAGTTTCTAGATTTCATATTTTATGAAGAAATGATTGTAGGACAACTGTTATCTTTTAAACTGTCTATTTTTAAGTAAAAGGTAAGTTAGATTCAGGTGCTATCTACTCTTTTCCCTGAACTAACCTGGATAAATTCGGTGTCTACCAGGCATTAAAACCAATTTTAATTGGTTTAGGTAGTTATTCATCAAATGCATATTCAGAGATTTTAGAGAAAAGTGCCCAAGTGTTATGAATATTTGTCTGTTCCAAAAATCATGTTGAAATTTAATCCTTAATGTGGCGGTATTGAGATACGGGGTTTTAAGAGGTGATTGGGTCATAAGGGCTCTGCCCTCATGAATGTATTAATCTATTTGTGAGTTAATAGATTAATGGACTAATGGGCTATCATGGGAGTGGGACTGGTGGCTTTATAAGAAGAGGGAAAGAGATCTGAGCTAGGATGCTCAGCCGCCTTGCCAGGTGATGCCCTGTGTTGCCTCGGGACTCTGCTGAGTCCCCACCAGCAAGAAGGCTTTTGCTAGATGTAGCCATTCAAGCTGGGACTTCTCAGCCTTTGCAAGTGTAAGAAATAAATTTCTTTTCTTTATAAATTACCCAGTTTCAGGTATTATGTTATAAGCAAAAATGAACTAAGACACCATTACCCAAAGAAATGAATAAATTTCGTGCAGTTGGTTTTGTATGACATGGCCACTCACAGCATGCAATTTGCCAAGAGCACCAAGGTTTGCGGTTAGTACTTCTTTTGCTTCTTTGTTTTATTGATTTTTAATTCAAAATATTCTCTGTTGGTTTGAAAAGTTCTTCTACTCACTTTTCATTCTCAAATGTTTCTCAGAAGTAGCACCATTAACAGATCTATTATGCAATTACAAGAAT
>NW_012140191.1:568874-571249 GCF_000956105.1 Propithecus coquereli
TGCCAGACCTGCTCTATAAGGCCATGTCCTTACTCATTTGGGGAACCTTGAGAGCTAATTTAACCACAAGTACCTAGTCTACCAGTGTTAAGGGAGGGCAGCAGGGCTTTCAGCTGTGCTATTAGTAGAGCAAGTAAGAAGTCCTTTAACAGTTCCTTCTGTTAGTGTTAAAGTTATCTTTGAGCTTAGCCACCTGAGTCTTATTGTAGTAATAAAGGCTTACCTTCTGTTAGCCCCCAAATAACCCTGAAATATTTTGCCTGCAGGTAAAAGGCTAGGTACTTATATATCCAACAGTATTTCTGGACAAGTTTATACTTCTCTCTGGCTAAAACCAGAGCTTTTTCTCAATCAGGGAAATCCTGGACCCTTTATTCACCAGCTGCTATCCTTAGTGTCAAACCAGTTTTATGGGAGGCCATTGTTTTGGGCTGATCTCCTGCTCTAGACCCCAACAGACCAGACCAACCAAATAGGGTCACTCATGCTAAATGCCACGTAAGCTAACTTAAATTTTAGGAAGCAGCTAAATCCTCAAACCAGTTTTACCAGAAAACAGGAAATTCACAGCAACCAATCAGAAAGGGCCCGGTCAAACCGAGTCAGCATAATAGGGAAGTCCCCTGTGCTCTAACCTTTACAAGAAAAGTAACCTGATGTTAGCCAATCCAATTTTTCTACTGTTTCCTTGTTCCATCTTACTAAAAACAGCTGTTCTGCCATGCTCAGCAGAGCACTCATTCTATTTTATAGAATGAAATGCTGTCCACTTCTAGAAATTGCAAATAAAAGTCAATTAGATCTTTCAAGTAAATTTTTTATGATTTTTCCTACTTACATTAGGTAAACTTTCTAGGCTTCACTTTCATCAATTTTATTTTTATTTGAGACAGTCTCACTCTGTCACCAGGGCTAGGGTGCCATGGCATCAGTTTAGCTCTCAGCAACCTCAAACTTCTGGGCTCGAGCGATCCTCTTGTCTCAGCCTCCCGAGTAGCTGGGACTACAGGTGTGTACCACCACACCCTGTTAATTTTTTCTATTTTTAGTAGAGATGGGGGTCTCTTGCTCAGGCTGGTCTCAAATTCCTGAGCTCAAGTGATCCTCCCACCTCGACCTCCCAGAGTGCTAGGGTTACAGGTCGTCAGTTTTAAAATTGAGCTTCTAATAGAACTTGCCATACAAGGTTATGTTGAAGATTATAACATTTGTGAAGTATTTATTGCCTAAGAAATATGAAGTAACTTGATCAAAGCTTAATATATGTTGGAATTTGAATTTATACTTCTATGTCTTTCCTGCACAGTAAAAATGACTGGTCCATAAATGTAGCTGGTTATCATGGCTGTTATTATGTTCAAAGAAAATCTGCTAGTTTCTGTGGAATTGCAAAAGTTAATTAAACCCTTTTACTCTTCTCTATATTGCTTAGTACAATTAGGTTAAAGACATGTTCACACAAGTGACAAATACTTCTCAGTAGTCTATAGTATGTGCCAAATGAACAGTGAACGTTAGCTATGTGAAGGAAACTAAAAGTGTTTCACGCCAAATACTACTCTGACACTTTTTAAGATAGCTGCTCAGAGGGGCTGGAAATACAAGAATAGCTAAAAAGCTGTTTTTTGAGGGGAGATTTTCATTTGAAGAGGAAAGTGAAGTAAACAACAGATGCAAATAACTCTCTGAAACCCCCTTGTCTGGGTCTAGGACAGATTAAGTGAGAGTCTGATACCTTTACAGGTCTAACAGAAACATTTACTTACCACTGGCTACTATCTACTTTTTCTGAGGGCTGCTACCCTGAGATTTTGTCTATATAACAAACCACTTTTTTTCCAAGTCTTTCCTCTTCTCTCCCTCCCATAACCTGTCTTTGCCATGATCCAATCCTTTCTGTAACCTCAAGATGGTATAAAAATGTCAACCATCTTGCATTTCTGAGTTCATATTTTCTATGACTCCCATACACACATGTGCATCCAATAAAATTTGACCTTTTTTCTGTGATTAACTGAAAAAGTCTACCAGTTTTATAGACTCAAAGTATTGAAACTTCAGGGGAAAAATTTAAACTTCTCTACATGTGCTAAGATTTGGATTGAGGGAGAGATTACTTAAGGCAGATATGAACAGGCAATCTTCATGAAGAAGGGATTTGAGCTATACTTGGAAGGGTTGGTCAAATATGGATAAGAAGAATGAGAAAAGAAGAGTATTCCAAGTAAGAATTAAATACAAAGGAGTTGGTTGGTGTAGACCAGAGATAATCGGGAGATTCGACTGCTGGAGTGATTTGTATAGAGAAATAATGGGAAATACATTGACAGAGGCAGTGATGAATGGGAGAGCAATTTGAATGCCAAGCTAGAGGG
>NW_012140191.1:582119-584686 GCF_000956105.1 Propithecus coquereli
GTCATTCAAAATGTCACAATTTTCAATGCCACTAATGATGTACAAATGTGCCAGTTTCTTCACATTTTCATCAGTGACATATAATGTCTCTTTCAAAAATATGTTGCTTATCTGGTAGGCAAAAAATATTACATTATAATTACACTAATTATAGTTCCCTGGGTTTTTTAAAGTTTGTCTTTATCACCTTTTCACACATACTAGCTAATTGTGTTTCTTCTTTGGATCATTTGTTCATATCCCTCATAAACATCTTCATTTAGGCTGATTTTACATTTATATAATATATATTATATATAGATATTTCTCTGAAGAATAGAAGAGCTAAGATGTCTTTAAAGTTTTTAAGTATGGATGATAACTCTTGAACATATGTATAATAAAACTATTCAAGGTTTGGCATCCATACTTACAAACTTATAGAGAAGTACATATATTGAAAATATATTTCAGATATAATTATATTTCTACATATAAACCTATAAAGAAGTGTGTATGTATAGGGGAAAATATATGAAAAATATATATATGTGATTAGGTATTCCCAGTCTGTCACTTTACTTCTAAATTTTATACAATGTCCTTCATCACACAAGTGTTTCACATTTTTGTGCAGTCAAATCTTTCGGATCTTTGGAGATTTCTGTGTTCACATATCTTATTACCAGTATTTTATTGTAGCGTTTTAAAATTTGCATCTTTAACACACCTGAACTACATTTTCATGTATAGTATGATAGATGCATATAATTTTTTTCTCAAATAGAAAGCTAACTTCCTCAATAATACTCATTGAAGAATACCTCATCTTCAAATGACTCGAAAAACATTTTTTACCATTTAATAACTTCCACATACATAGTAATCTATTTTTAGACTTTATTATTTTCCATTAACTGATTTTTTAACTCTTGTAACAATGCCATTACACACATGCACACTCTCATTGATTAGTTTGGCACATCTTTACAATAACGTGTCTTTCAATGAAGAAATATGTTATTTCTCTTTATTTTTACAGAACTTTTTATGTCCTTTAGAAAAATGAGATATTAGGTAAGCCTGGAATATTTTGGGTTACATTAACTTATCAGTATGTTACAACTTTTGTTGCTGCTATGATAGGGATAGACTTAAAACAATATTAAAATATTTCCTAGGTTATATCTGTTTATATAACAGAAAAGTTTAGATTTTTGTTTGTAGACCCCCTATCCAAATAACTTACTAAATTACCATGTTTTGTCATCTTATTTTACAAGATATTCCTTAATGAGAATGTATCTTCTATTTTACTATCTAAACATATGCTACTATAAGTTTCTAGATGATATGTTTTATCAAGTTAAGCGAGTTGTTTTCTTTTGATAAAATACTTAAAAACACTTGTTTGGTGTTAAGTGTTGAATTACATGAATTTCTTTTCAAGAGGAAGCTGGTCACATTTTGAAAAATGTTATTTATAAAATTCTAGTCCCTGTAGTACAGAGAAACTTGTATTGAACTAATCCTCCCATGTAAAAAAATGTATACATTCTGGATAATTATATAACTTTTGAGAACACTGAACAACAAAAAAGTAGAAATTAGAGGGGTTTGATCCTTGAAAGATGGGTAAAGTACTTAGTAAGATCTTCTACATTTATATGGCTTTCCCCTATGGCATTTCCCAGTCTGCAAGAAGGGAGACTTAGAAGTAGAAGTTCAAAAAATCGATCTTTGCTTGACCCCTAAATACACATGTATAGGCAAGACTCCAAGGAGCTCAGCAGAAAGCAGTAGCTTAAAGACAAAAGAGGTAGGCATATATCTTACTTTCTGCATAATGAAAGGGACACAGAGTTTGAATATGACTTTAGCCAAGTTAGAGATTGTCTGTAAATGCCTTGGGTTTTCAATGAAAACTTCGGAAGAGTCACAAATAGTAAACTTCAGAAGAGTTACACTTAACAGGATGTAATAGAAATAAGGAGTTTGCCTTGGACTAATGGCAAAAGTGAAACAGCCAAATATTAATGAAATATAAAATCAAATCCCTACAATTTCAAGGCGATCTGTATATAATTTAACTGATTAACAGGGTGTACTTAACAGTCTTCAAAGGAAGAGAACATGATATAGGCTATACAATGTACTATCCACCATAATTAGTATATAGCAGAAAAAATTACTAAACATGCAAGGAATAAGAATGTGACCAATAATATTAAAGGGGAAAAATAGTGAATAGAAAAACACCCAAGGTGACTTAGAATTGTAATTAGCAAATAATTTAAAAGAAAAGATTGCCTTCATAAGTGAACATGAAGATTGAGATATGTCAGGAGAGAAATAGAAATTACAAATAAATAAAATGGAAATTTTATAATTGAAAGACATATTAACTGTGATGGAAAATTCACTAGATTGGAGATAAAGAAGAGTTGGGAAACTTAGAAACAGATTATTATAACTTAGTGTACCTGAAGAATGTAGAGGAAAAGGACAGAAAAACAAATCTTAAATGACATGAGAGACAATAACAGCAATTCCATATACATGCGGTTTAAATTCCAGAAGTAAAATGG
>NW_012140191.1:585766-599358 GCF_000956105.1 Propithecus coquereli
GTAAACCAAAAATAAAATCCTAAGCCCCATGTCCACTGAACCAAGGGGACCCCAGAAAAATCTTAAAACTTAGTTCCTGGCCACGAATGAAGGGAGGTCAGATGCCACCCCCTTATACTTTCTCTGTTTTGGAGTTTAGACTAATTGCAAACTGGACTTAAGGTTATACAAGGCAAAAGTTGCCTATAGGCCATTGATTTCCTTAAGAGATGACTTTAAGTCTGTATATTGTGGCTTGCTCTCTAGTTAGCACACCCCCTTATCTTAACTCAAGCATTACTTTCTATTGACCGCAGGTCTTTAGGCAAAGCTTTGTAACACAGGGAATGGCCTGGGGAAAAAAAAAAAAGGCAAAAGCTGTTTTCTATCTCTTTAAAACTTCCCCTACTCTTTTTGGGAATGGAGGCCTGGCTCCTTGCCTCAGGCAAGTGGCTGGGGAGTAGACAGGGAAGTGTCTTTTGTTCTTTGTGTTACAGGAGATAGCTCAGCTGAACTGTCAGCTCCATCCCAGGCCCAGTTTCTGGCCAGCAAAGGTCTGGGTGGGCCTCTCAGGTAGGCGGAGATCACAGGCTTCCTCATCAGCAGAGATGGGATCTTTAGAATCATTAACCTTAGTTCAGTGACAATAGCCTAGTACTGAGGGCCTTCCCTTTAAAAGCTCTATATTTGTGCTTATGTATAAGGATTTTGACAAGATAGTCTACCATTTTCCTCTTTTGCTGGCAAAGTAATAGACTTCTCTTTCCTTCTCCTCACCACTTGTCCTGGTTCTACTGATGGGGCCTCATGGACAAGTGCCGAGCTTTCAGTAACAGCTTTTTCTCTTTAACCAATTACAAATCAAAGAATCTCTGAAGCCACCTATAATCTGTAAGCCCTGGCTTTGAGATGTCTTGCCTTTTTGGACAAAACCAATATATACATTCCATGTATTAATTTAGGATTTTACCTGCAATTTCTCTCTCCTAATATGTGTGAAATCAAACTGCAACCCCCACCGACTGCCTCGGGACCACTTGCTCAAGGTTTTTTGGATTTGTGGATCCCCTGACTGCACAGTATAAACCTCTTTAAATTATTTAGGTTTTTTTTTTTCTTTTTCTGTTAACAAGATTAATATCTCTCATAAATATAGACATAAAAATCTTAAAATATTTGTAAATTAAGTCTGGTGATATATAAAAAGGATAATGCACCTGATCAAACTGAGTTGACCAGAGGAATGCAAGGTTTAACATAGAAACATCAATCAATGTAATTCATTGCATTTACAGATTAAGGGAGAAAGCCCGAATGGTCATTTAATCAGATGCAAAAATAGACATTTAAAAAATATAACTTTTCTGATAAAAAGTATCAGCAAATTCTAAATAGAAGAAAAGCTGCTAAAGGACATTTATCATAATCTTATAGCTAATATGATATTTAATGGTGAAATACTGAATGCCATGCCGCTAAGATAGGAAACAGAACAAGGATGTCTGCTCCGAGTACTTCTATTCAATTTTGTACTTGTCATACTAGCAGTGCAAGAGATAAGATAAATAAAAGTCAACATACAAGACAGGAAGAAGTAAAATAGCCCATTTGCAGATGACATAATTTTGTAGGCAGAAAATCCTCAGACATCTCTAAGAAACTACAGCAAAACAAAGCTCAAAACATGAAATGTAAAAACGAAAGGTACAGGTGGCTCACACCTGTAATCCTAGCACTCTGGAAGGCCGAGGCAGGAGGACTGCTTGAGGTCAGGAGTTCGAGACCGGCCTGAGCAAGAACCAGACCCCCGTCTCTACCCAAAATAGAAAAAATTAGCCATGCTTGGTGGCATGCACCTGTAGTTCCAGCAACTTGGGAGGCTGAGACAGGAAGATTACTTTGAGCCCAGAAATTTGAGGTTGCGGTGGGCTATGATGACGCCACTGCACTCTAGCTGGGGCAGCAGAACGAGACTCTGTCTCAAGATAAAAAAAAAAAAAAATAACAAAAACAAAAGGTACTATATTTATGTGATGAAATGATAATCAGCAATGAAAAAAAAGAATGTACTGCTGATACAGAAAAATAACATGGATAAATCTCAAACATAATATTGAATAAAAGTCAATATAAAAGAGTCCCTTGACATGATTCTGTCTATATGACAATAAAGAACCAGCAAGCAGAAGTCAAAGTAGTGGTTTCCTATGAGTGGCAGTGTTTGAAAGGGGGTACAGGAAAAATTTCTGGGGTGATGGAAATATTTCCTATTTTGATGGATTGGTAGTTTATATAAGTGCTATGTGCAGCCAGGCCTGCCTTTGTCCATCTATGAAAGATTAACTGAGTCTGATACCTTTGAGGGTCTAAAAAGAAATATTATCTATTCTAAGGGCTACTGAAAACAAGACCACCTTTCCTAGCCAAGCTTCTTCCTTTCTCCCGCCCACTGAAACCTGGTTTTGGCCATACTCTGAGTCTGCATTCTTTCTGTAGCCTCCAGATAGTATACAAATCTCTCTATTCCATTGAGGAGCTGAGTCTTCATTCTGAAGGCTCCTATGTATATACGTTAAATTAATTTGAGTGCCTTTTCTTCTATTAATCTGCCTCATGTCAGTGATTTTTCCAGCAAACCTTTGGTGATGGGTGAAGGCCTTTGTCCCTACAGCACCTAACTTGCATGTCACTTATTCATTCAGGATATTTTTGAAAATAGTTTTAGGAATTCCCCAGTGCTATTTAATAATGTACTTACTGGGCCAAATGTACTTTAGGAATGTAAATTAGTCCGTTTTCTTTTCCTATAATTATTTTATTCTTTTTATTTTACCTTTTTGAAACACCCCAGTTACTTTGGTCCAGGAGAAGTTGCTATGTTGCCTTGGTAACATTTCATATTGGGGAAAAATTTATTGCTAAAAATTAAGTGATTTGCCAAGCTTATAATATATTATCCTGACCAGCTGCTTTTTTACAGCATGCCAAGGGAAAGATGACTGATGAGCAGAACTGATTATTCTTTTGTGACTTTTCTATTTATAGTACTAAAGTGAGAAATGTGCAGCTTGAAATAGAAAACGAATAAATGTAATTAATGTTCTCATAGCAACAAATGCTCAAGCCATTGTGTTCTCCTGTAAGTTGTCACGGTGTGGGAACCGGGTTCTGGGATGATACTTGTGGCGGTAAGTGGCCACTACCCTTTTTTAGGTAGAAGTACTCTTCTGTAATTATCTATTCTCCCCATCTTTGATTCCTAAGTGAATATAAGAGATACTTTCCATGTCAATATATTTCAGAGTTTGCAGACCCATTCCTTAACACCAATAATTCTATCCAATAACATTCAGTCTCATTTGCTATAGATTTTGAATTTTGTTGGGGTTTGAGAGGAGTAAGGGATTAGAGTCAATAAACCTGGGCTCCAATTTTGGCTAGACCAGTTGCTAACTCTGGCATCTTTTGCAAATGAGTCAGCATACTGGAGCTATGATAAGACTAAGTTGTTTTAATGTGTGTGTTAACATATATATGCCCTAGATTTCCTACGGACATAATAAATGTTGGTTACCTTCTACTTTGTTTATTTGCATTGTGTGAGATATCAAATAATTCTGCATTTTTTCATTTATTTATTAAATAATTAACTAAAATGGCTTATTGCACCTATTCAAAACTTCAGAGAGAATTAGTGATATCATGGAAGAAAATAGAAAAATGAGAAAAAATAGGAATAAATAAAATCAAGTCCTGAAAACAGGTCACATACATTCATAAAGGTTTTTATAAACAAACATACTAACATAGTCACAATTGCTTATAAATTCCAAAAAAAATGTTTTAAATAAATAAATATAGAATACTTTGGAAATAAATTTCAGGACTTCCAGTATAAACAAAGTTAACCATTACCAAGTATTTACTTCCATTTCTTTCCCATAGCTCACTGAAATTAAAGGAAAAAAATGTGATTATGAGAAAAAATGCAAAATAACACCAGCAAGCTGGAAAGGTGCCATCAGCAAGTTAGAATAGATAGGAATTCAGAGAGTTATAAAGCAGATGCTATCAGCTTGAGAGAGAAACCCAAGAGAACTGAAGATTCTGCAATCCTATAGAAGTGAAAATGGAAATCTCCCAAAAATATGAATTTCCCTGGTAGAACCACAATAATTACACCAGCAGAGGTGTTTCAGGGTGACCAAAAGAGAAGGCCATGTGAAAGAACTTCTATAGTATACTCATTACATCATTCTCAGATTAAACTTGTGCAAATAATTCTCCAAATAAGGAGGATGTTATTACCAAGGAGACTTGCAGAGTTAGCACTGGTACCAAAAGGGTAGAAGAGTGAATATCACAGGTTAGCTATTAGAAGGTAAGTCACCCTACTACGGTAAAAGGTAAGCTACCCCTAATACCGGAGGAAAGACTTCCTGATGACAAGCCACACTGGTTTTGGGCTTCCTATGGGGCTCCATTTCCCATCATATACAACCAACACTATTCTCATGGTTTTTGACATCTATGATAGTGTCCAGTCAGCTTGGATTAGGGTCCACCCCCAATGGCCTCTTTTTAACTTAATTACCTCCTTAAAGGTCCTATCTCCAAATAGTTACATTCTGAGATACTAGGGCTTGGGACTTCAACATATGAATTTTGGGAGGATACAATTCAGTCTCTAGCACAAGGTAACAAATATTAGGAAACTATATTAGGCATGAGAAAAGGATTAGAAGCACATATGAAAAATATTAAATATATTCATACAAATTACATTAAAATTTTACCAATAAACTTGATATTTTGTGAATGATTCATTAAATCTCAGAAAATGAAAATATCCAAAATTGATTTGTGAAATAGTATAAAACTTGAATTTTCTATTAATCCTCAAAGAGTCAAATCTAACCCTCCATTTCAATTTTTATCATTAAAGTCACTAGACTCAGGCAAGTTCAAGTAACATAGTTTCTGTGTATATAATTTTTTTCCCAGTTTCTCAACATACTCTATCAGAGTAATTATCCTTGATTCCACAATAGAACAAAAATATTAGAAATATAATATCCCAAGTTAATTCAAAATAATTGCAAATATTCCAAGTACAGATTTGTTTATGCAATCCAACAGAGTGTAAAATGACTAATATTGTAAGCCCATGTAGTTATACTAGAAATGCTAGGAAGATTTAGCATTAGGCAATATATGAACTTAACTGTATTAATCAAAATATGAAAAAGAGTATATCAATAAAAAATGCATTTGAAATGATTTATTAGATATTTCTCACTTAAAAACATCCAGAAACAGAAGAACATGTCCAAATTTGATCATAAATATGAGAAACATTATGCTTAGAGTTGCAATGTTAGAAGCATTTTCTCTAAATTAGCAATTTTGAAAAAAAGTCTGAATGTCCTAGCCAATTCAGTAAAGCAAGCAAAAGTACATATACAGTAGATTTTGCTTCCACTAACATTCTCTCAGGGGGTAATGTTGTTTTAACATTGCAACTTTGACTTTAATACGTGTAAGTATTCAGTTATATATAAATACACACATATGTTTAAACATTCTTGCAATATATCTACATACACAATTTGGCTATACAAATATGTAAATATGATTTAATTTCTTTGGAAATCCTGTGAATTTGGTGTACAGGAGACCATACACAAGTATTTATGTGCTTTAAACACTATTACAGTATAAAGCACAAGGTGGGATTAAAAAAGCTATTTTTAGTAGAAGACCTTAAAGAAATTGATCATCAGTAGTTTGTGTTATAGGTTCTATTTGTGCTTGTGTAACAGCCTCAAACAAAATAGTAAGATATTTAAGGATCAATTGAATGATGTTTACTGGATATATATTTGCTCATGGTATCATTTGCTGTTTTAAATGAGTAAAATTATACCAGTGTAAAAATAAAAGTTGGTGAGAGGGACTGGGGGGGTCCATCAAAAGCAACCTCACCTTGCTCTTCTCAAGACTCTGCTTTTTTTTTTTTTTTTTCCCTTTGGAAAGAGTCTCACTCTGTTGCCTGCACTAGAATGCGTTGACATCTGCCTAGCTCACAGCAACCTCAAACTCCTGGGCTCAAGCAATCCTTCTGCTTCAGCCTCCCAAGTAGCTGGGACTACAGGCATGCACCACCATGCCTGGATACTTTTTCTATGTATTTTTAGTTGTCCGGCTAATTTCTTTTTATTTTTAGTAGAGACAGGGTCTCACTCTTGCTCAGGCTAGTCTCAAACTCCTGAGCTCAAATGATCCTCCTGCCTCGGCCTTCCAGAGTGCTAGGATTACAGGCATGAGCCATCATGCCCAGCCAGGACCCTGCTTCTGATGAACACACCAGCACAGTGCAAGCTTTCCATTATATAGTATTGTTTACATATATTAATAATCTCTCCAAAATAAATCCTGAAACATAATTGCAGAGTTTATCTCTCTGGGAATATTGCATAAATAAATATGCCAAATATTTATCTGAGTTCAGTCTTATACTCACTCTCCCTTGTGTTATAAGGGACTGGAAACCAAAATTATATTCCCTAGGCTCCCCTGGAAGTTGTTTGATGGTTAGATTCTGTCAAAGCGAGACTGGAATTTTATAAAAAGGGGAAGCCATCTTCTTTCTGCAGAGCAGGATGCTGGTGGTGACTGTTGGTTCTAGCACTGGAGCGAGGCCAGCAGCGCCAGTGGGAGTGTGGACTTCAGGCCAGAGTGTGGGATCCTAATTGCCTGCAAATCCACTCTGGAGTCATGGCAGCAGCCTCAGGGGAGGGCTCTGGGTAATACTACTTCCCTTTTTACTGCCTGACCCTTCTAACACTTTTAGAGCCAATTGCTCTAATAACTATTTTTTGTTGAAAATACCTAGAGCAGTTTTTTTGTTTCCTAGCCTGGACTGATATAATATGAAATGTAGATGAATTTGAAGAATTAGGAGGGTTATAAAATATAGATATGAAATCTGAACAAATTGTGAAGTTAGTGTTGTAGTTTATATCTTGAGAATTACTCTCACCCAGAATTTATTGTAGGTGTTTGTTTTAGGAGGTTTCTTGGTTTGTTTTATGTTGCTATAACAGAATATATGACACTGGGTAATTAACAAAGAAAAGAAGTTTATTTCTTATAGTTCTGGAGGCTGGGAAGTCCAAGATCAGGCAGCCACATCTGGTTAGCTTCTGGTAAGGGCTTCATGTCTGTCCTAACATGGTGTAGAAGGCACAGAGTGTGAGAGGGCAAAAGCATGCCAGCTCAGGTCTCTCGTCCTCTTCTTAAAAAGATATCAGTCCCATCGTGGAGGCCCCATCCTGATAACCTTATCTAATCCCAGTTATCTCCCAAAGGCCCCACTTTTAATACTGCTACAGTGGGGATTAAGTTTACAATGCATAAAATTTGGGAGACATATTCAAACCATAGCATGAGTTATAATAATTGGAATTTCTAATTACCTGTATTTGGGCTTTTCTTCTGTTTCTTTCATTACCTAGCTAATTGGTTTAGGACTGCCTTGGTAATTTACCACATCTTTCTTGTCTACATCCTTTATGGTTTCACTAGGAAACTAGGTTTCCCTTTGACGTGTAAAATTTTTGCAAATTGGGATTTTCAAAACACCATCCTAAAATTAGCTCTAAAAAGGAAAATGTTCTTGGAAAACTATTTACCAAGAACATATGACTCAAGATCAATATTTTTCTCAGCAATGATATTTTTGCAATTGATATCAACTTTGTGTCAAAATACATTCCTTGGAAAGCTTCAGACATTACCTTATTCAATCTCAGGAATAAGGAGTTTTAACTATTTCCAAAATTTTTATGAACCTGTTTTGTCTTTGCCATTTGTAGGTTACATGAGAAGCCAAAAAAATTCTATGATTACTGGGGGAGAAGATTGGGGACGAGTGTGGGGAGAGGTGAAGATTGCTATACAAGAGGTTAAATAGAGAAATTACAACATGGAATTTTATGTGAATTAGACGGCATAAGGTGATGAAATTCATAGATGTTTACAAGTAGAAAGCTTATTTGAAATTGTATATAATTTTCCTAAAATATGTGCTCCATATTATAGATCTGCTTTAGATTCATAGTGTTTGTTAAAATAAGTACAGAAATGTAATATCGTACACATTACCCAAAGAACCATACACTTCAACCTAAAGTGTTAGAATTGTCCTGCTGAGCAAATGAGTCCTAGCAGAAGAAATAATGTTATATGAGCTATTTTCAAATAGTCTGATGTGTCACAAAAGCTCTTTGAGAAATATATACTTTAAAATCCAAAGTTATATATATGTATAAAGTGTGTGCCATTCCTCTAAATAGCGTATCTAATACAGAAAATAGAAACAAGTTAATTTAAGCTCTTAAAATTTCATATAACAAGTTTGCTGGAAATTTTTGTAGAATTTAGTGATAAGAACTTGGCACAGAGATTAGGAATTTATGTTCTAAAGATATCTTCGATTGCTTCATATGGACTAAACCAATTATGGTGGCTCCCCGTGCTTATTCAGGCAATGAGAAAAAAATACCAGCCTTTCATTTGCTGAATGCAATTTGAAAAATAAAACAAACTCTTTTATTGATGTTTTATAAACCTCATTTTTAAAATTGATAATAAATGCAAGTAATTCTATGAAATAAATCCTTAAGATTGAAATAGGAGAAACCCAAATCTAAAGCCCCTAAAGAGCTCACAATTGAGGGTGCTATCTTCATTCACAGTTGTTATTCTGGGTTACATGAGGCACAGGTAGTAAGAAGCATCTGTTAATAGGTTACCTCTACTTTAGTCATGAGCAAGTGAACCTGCAGAACTCTCTTTTTCAGGCTAGCTTGAAATATCACAGACCTTGCTCAACAGAAGAAATAGCTTCTGGAAAATGACTTCCTGTCTGGAAGAAAGGCCTTCTCTTTGGCTCTGATGAAACCTAAACTATATGCAGACTCTAGCAGTAATGGATTCTGGGAAAATGATATTTAATATTCCTGTCTCTGAAGTACACAAATATAAAAGGAATGAGAATAAAGATACTGAGTGATCATATACAGCATGTGTGTAGAAGGAATGCAATGTAAAAATTTATCTTTAATCAAAAAGAGTGAAGTATACATTCTTTTTTTCATTTTTTATAGATTTAGGGGGTACATGTGCAGTTTAGTGACATAGATACAGTGCATAATTGTGAAGTCTAGGCTGATAGCATAACCGTCACCCAAATAGCATACGTCGTACCCATTAAGTAATTTTTCATCCCTCGTTCTCCTCCTACCCTTCCATCCTCTCACCCTTCTGAGTCTCCAATGTTTATTATTCCACTATATGTCCATATGTGCATATTATTTAGCTCCCACTTAGAAGTGAAAACATATGATGTTTGGCTTTCTGTTTCTGAGTCATTTCACTTAAGATAATGGCCTCCAGCTCCATCCATGTTGCAGTAAAAGGCATGATTTCATTCTTTTTTAATGGCTGAATAGTATTCTACTATATATATGTGTGTGTGTGTGTAGTGGAATATATATACACACACACACATATATATACACACATCTCACTTTTTTTACAATCATCAATTGATGGACACTTAGATTGATTCATTTTTTTGCGATCATGTATAGTGCTGTGATGAACAGACAAGTGTTAGTATATTTTTGATATAATGATTTCTTTCCTGTGGGTATATACCCAGTAGTGGGATTGCTGGATCAAATATTAAATATTAGTTCTATTTGTAGTTAATTGAGAAATCTCCATACGGTTTTCCATAGAGGTTGTACTAATTTGCATTCCCATCTATAGTGTATAAGTGTTCCTTATTCTTCACATCCTCACCAACATGTAATTTTTTGACTTTTTAGTAACAGCCATTCTGACTTATGTAAGATGGTACCTCATTGTGGTTTTAATTTGCATTTCTCTGATGATTAGTGATGTTGAACATTTTTTTTATATGCTTGTTGACCATTGGTATGTCTTCTTTTGAAAAATGTCTATTCATGTCCTTTGCCCACTTTTAATGGGATAATCTGGGGTTTTGTTGTTTGTTTGGGTTTCTTGTTGATTCTGGATATTAGTCCTTTGTTGAATGCATAGTTTGCAAATATTTTCTCCCATTCTGTAGGCTATCTGTTCATGTTGTTGATCATTATTTTGCTGTGCAGAATCTTTATAGTTTACTTAAGTTCTATTTATCTATTTTTGTTTTTGTTGCATTTGCTTTTGAGATCTTAGTCATGAATTCTTTGCCTTGACCAATGGCCAAAGGAGTTTTTTCTATGTTTTCTTCTAGAATTTTTATAGTTTGATATCTTACATTTAAGTATTTAATGTATCTCGAGTTAATTTTTATATATGGTGAGACATAGTAGTCCACTTTCATTTTTTTGTGGCTGACTATCCTATGTTCCCAGCACCATTTGTTCAATAGGTGTCCTTTTCCTAGCATATATTTTTGTCAACATTGTCAAAGATCCGTTGGATGTAGGTATGTGAATTTATTTCTGGGATCTCTATTTGAGTTTTTGATCTATGTGTCTATTTTTATGTCAAAACCATGCTGTTTTATTATTACAGTCTTGTATAATTTGAAGTCGGATAATGCAATACGTCCAGCTTTATTCTTTTTGCTTAGGATAACTTTGTGTTCTTTTTTGGTTCCACAGGTATTTTAGGATTGTTTCTTTCTAATTCAGTGAAAAATAATATTGGTATGTCAATAGCAATTGCATTGGTCTGTAGATTGTTTTGGGCAGTATGGTCATTTTAACAATATTCTTTTGATACGTGTGTATGGGATGTTTTTCCTTTTGTTTATGCTGTGTATAATTTCTTTCATCAGTGTTTTCTAGTTTTCCTTGTAGAGACTTTTTTTTCACCTCCTTTGTTAAACTTATTCCTACGTATGTTATTTTTTTGTAGCTATTATAAATGGAATTGACTTCTTGAAGTTGTTTTCAGCTTTACTGTTTTGTGTGTGTGTGTGTGTGTGTGTGTGTGTATGTGTAGAAATGCTACTGATTTTTGTACTTTGATTGTGTATCCCAAAACTTTACTCAATTCCTTTATCAAATCTAGAAATCTTTTGGTGAGCTCTTTAGAGTTCTCTAAGTATAAAATTATATCATCAGCAAATAGAAATAATTTGATTTCATGTTTTCCAGTATGGATGTCTTTCATTTCTTTCTCTAGGACTTTCTATACTATGTTAAATAGGGGTGGTGAAAGTGGTCACCCTTGTTTTGTTCCAGTTCTTAGGGGTAATGTTTTCAGTTTTTCCCCAATCAGTATGATGCTGGCTATAGGATGGTCATATATCTTTTATTAATTTGAGATATGTTCTTTCTATGCCTAATTTGTTGAGCTTTGTTACAATGAAGGGTTACTAAATGTTACAGAATGCTTTTTCTCCATCTATTGAGATGATCATATAGTTTTTGTTCTTAATTTTGTTTATGTGGTTGATTATGTTTACTGATTTGCACATTATGAACCATCCTTGCATTCCTGGGCTAAAACTCACTTGATCGTGATGTATTATCTTTTTGATGTGCTGTTGGACTTGGTTTACTAGTACTTTGTTGAGGATGTTTGTATTTATGTTCATCAGGTATATTGGTCTGTAATTTTCTTTTTTGTTGTGTCCTTTCCTGACTTTTGTATGAGGGTGATGCTGGTTTCATAGAATGATTTAGGGAGGAATCCCTCTTTCTTGATTTTTTTGGAACAGTTTCAGTAGGATTGATACCAATTCTTCTTCATATGTCTCGTGGAATTTAACTGTGAGTCCATCTGATCATGAGCTTTTTCTGTTTTGGGGAGACTTTTTTTATTACTGATTCAATCTCACTACTTGTTATTGGTCTATTCAGGATTTCTATTTCTTTCTGGTTCAATATTGGAAGGTTGAATGTTTCTATGAATTTATTCATTTTCTCTAGATTTTCTAGTTTTTGAGCATAGAGTTGATCATAGTAGTCTCTGATGATCCTTTTTAATTTCCGTGGTATCAATTGTAATATTTTTTTCATTTCTAATTGCTTATTTGAATCTTCTCTCTTTTCTTCTTGTCTATTCTAGCTATCTGTTTGATTTTCTTCATCTTTGCAAAAAAACAACTTTTTGATTTGTTGATCCTTTTTATTTTGTTTCAATTTCGTTTAGTTCTGCTCAGATCTTTCTTTTCTTCTGCTAACTTTGAGTTTGGTTTGTTCTTGTTTTTCTAGTTCCTTAAGGTGTAATGTTAGTTGTTAATTTGTGATCTTTCTACTTTTTGACATAGGCATTTAATGCTATAAACTTCCCACTTGCACTCCTTTTGCTATATCTCAGGATTTTGGTATGTGTGTCTCCATTGTCATTCATTTCATTTAAAAACATTTTTTTATTTCCATCTTAATTTCATCATTGACCCAAAGATCATGCATGGATGGCTTGTTTAATTTTCATATTATTTGTAGTTTTGAGAGTTCCTCTTGGAATTGATATCATTTTATTCTACTGTGATCTGTGAAGGTACTTGATATAATTTCAACTTTTAAAAATGTATTAAAACTTGTTTTGTGGCTTAATATATAGTCTGTCTTGGAAAATGTTCCATATGCTTATGAGAAGAATGTGTATTCTGCAGTTGTTGGGTAGAATGTTTCATAAACATCTTCTATGTCCATTTTGTGTAAAATCCAATTTAAGTCTAGTGTTTCTTTGTTGATTTTCTGTCTCAATGATCTACCTAGCTTTGTCAGTGAGGTGTTAAGTCTGCCAGTATTATCATATTGTTGCTTATCTCTTTTTGTAGTATGTTAATATTTATTTTATAAATATGGGTGCTCCAGTGTTGGGTGCATATATATTTAGGATTGTTATATCTTCTTCTTGAATTGATCCTTTAAATTGTATGATGATCTTATTTGCCTGTTTTTACTGTTGGTTAAAAGTCTGTTTTATGTGATATAAGTATAGAAACTACTATATGTGTTGGGTTTCCATTTGCATGGAATATCTTTTTCTTCCCCTTTACCTTCAGCCTATAAATGTCTTTAATAGTAAGATGGGTTTCCTGTAAGCAGCATATAGTAAGGTCATGGTTTTTTAACCATTCTATCAATCTATATTTTAAGTGGGGAATTTAATCCATTTATGTTTAATGTTAATATTGATATGTAAGGTTTTGTTCCTGCCATAATGTTAATTACTATCTACTTTGTAGCCTCATTTGTGTAATTATTTTATCAGTCTTATGAATTTTATACTTTTTTGTGTTTTTATAGTGGGGAGCATAGATTTTTTATTTTCATGTTTAGAATTCCCTTTAATATTTCTTATAGAGTTGGTTTAATAGTGAGAAATTCTCACAGCATTTGTTTTTCTGGGGAAGACTATTTCTCCTTCTCTTATGAGGCTTCTCTCTAGTAGAATATAAAATTCATGCTTGCTTTTTTTTTTTATGAATTCTGAAAATACAAACCCAATTTCTTCTGGTTTGTAACATTTCTGATGAGAAGTCTACCATTAGTCTAATGTTTTTTTTAATATATAGGTGATTGGATGCTTTCTCTTACTGATTTTGGGATCTTTTT
>NW_012140191.1:600794-603129 GCF_000956105.1 Propithecus coquereli
TTTTATATTACCTCTCTTAACCAATTGTACTTATTGTTTTTAGTAGTTTTGTCTTTTAGCCTTTGTTTTTAATATAATACATTCTTAATATAATAATACTTATGCCATTTACACTATTGGATTATTCTGAATTTGTCTGTTTTCTTTCTTTAATCAGTGAATTTAATACCTTGATTTTTTTGTTTCATGTTAGCATTCATTTCTTTCAGATTAAAGAGCTCCCTTTAGCATTTCTTATAGAGCAGTTCTGGTGTTCATGAATTACCTCAGCTGTTGGTTTTTCTGATAAAGTCTTTAGCTCTCCTTCATGTCTGAAGGATAGCTTTTCTAGGTGAAGTATTCTTGGCAGTTTTTTTCTTCAGTTCTTTGAATATAGCATCCCACTTTCTCCTGGCCTGCAGGATTTCTGCTGAGAAAACTGCTGAAAGCAATATTGGGGCTCTATTAAATGTGATTTTTATTTTCTCTTGCTGTTTTGATTATTGTTTCTTTGTCTTGGATTTTTGTTAATTAGACTATGATATACGTTGGGTAATTATTCTTTGAATTTGATTAGTGAAATCGGAGCTTCCGGTACCGAGATGCTGTTGTCTTTCTCCAGATTTGGGAAATTTTCTGCCATAATTTTCTTAAGTATGCTTTTTATACCTTTTTTCTCTCTCATCTCTTTCAGTAATTCCTATTATGCAGAGGTTAGTTTGATAATGTCCTATAATTCTCATAGGCCTTCTTTACTCTTTTTTATTCTTTTTTTCTTTTTGTTCTTCCAATTGGGTAATTTCATATGTTCTGATTCAAGCTCATTAATTCTTTCCTCCATTTAATCAGGACTTCTGTTTAAACTTTCTAATAAGTTTTTCAGTTCAGTTATTGTATTCTTTATTTTTATAATTTTTATTTTGTTTTTAAAATTTTTTTCTATTTCTTTGCCAAATTTCTCATTTTGTTCCTGGATTGTATTTCAAATTTCATTTAGTTTCTGTATGTATTTTTTGATTCCCTGAACTTCTTTAAGAGGATTATTCTGAATTTTCTGTCAGACATTTTATATATATCCAATTCTTCTGGGTCTATTGCTAGAGTTTTATCGGTCTTTTTTAGTAGTGTCATATCTCCTTGTGTTTTTACAATCCTTACCTTTTTACTGTGAGGTCTGTTCATTTTAGGAGACAGCCAACTCTTCCAGTTTTTGAAGGTGTTCTTCGGTGATGTTAGAGCTTTACTACTTAGCATCAGCACTTAAACTCTGATCTGTTTTTGCTTTTCATTCTGAGGAAGACTTATAGTGAGCACCAGAACGAAAAGCACCAGGACTGCACTGGAACTAATTTGCTGACTTGCTGTTTTTTCCTGGTCTTGGGAAGACTTATAGTAAACCACAGAACTTAAATGCTGCTCCAGCACAAAATTACTCCCAGCTGTTGTTTCCCAGCCTGGAAAAGACTTATAATGAACACCAGAGCTTAACCATTATCCTGAAATTATATTGCTGCCCTACCATTATTCCTAATCTGGGGGAGACTTAAGCAGGCAACAGAATTTAATCCTGACCTTTTAGTTGTTTCTGGGCCAAGGTAAGGCTCTATGTGAGCATGTGGGCTTTGTGGAAAATCTGGTTGGCTATTCGTGCCTGCCCATGGATTGTGCCCCCTGCTGTGCTATGGCTCTTACTAATCTCTTTAATGTGATGTTCCCACTGATTGGAGTGCAAGTAGCAACCAAGATCTGCATGCCAATCACTCTCATCAGCACCCCATTCTTTGTCCTCAATTTATCCCGGGTTGGTTCAGCCTTCCTGGTACTTTCAATGCTTCCCATGGGAAGGGACCAAAGTGGCCTTCCTATGAAGTTCCACAAACTGGAAGGCAGACTGAACATCCACCTCCAATTTTCTCCTGTCACTTGGAAACTGTAGTCTAGGGAAATCCTTTGTGAGAGGTGTTATGTGCACTGGGGGGGGGTGGTGTTGGTGTAGTTTAAAATGACCACTTCTCTTATCAGTCGTGGATTCTGTGAACTGAGGGAATTTCTCCACTTCTCCCTTGAGTTCTGGTGAATTCAGGGTGGTAGTCTCGTCTTGGAATACTTTCTATTATAGTTGTGTTTTTGTAGGGGGAGTGGGGAATGATGCTGGCAGATTTTCTATCCTGCCATTTTGCTGTCTAACTCCTTGCGTTATGCTATTCTTAGATCTCAGGTCAACCACCAATAATTCAGAAAAAGTTTACCAAACATTAGTGATCAGTTCAACTGTCTATATTTTATATTATTATAGCTTCGGTGATATGCACTTCTTAATACTTACCACAGTTGTAATTTTACATTTTATGAAATT
>NW_012140191.1:603179-604265 GCF_000956105.1 Propithecus coquereli
TGTGATGTTCCCACTGATTGGAGTGCAAGTAGCAACCAAGATCTGCATGCCAATCACTCTCATCAGCACCCCATTCTTTGTCCTCAATTTATCCCAGGTTGGTTCAGCCTTCCTGATATTTTCAATGCTTCCCATGGGAAGGGACCAGAGTGGCCTTCCTATGAAGTTCCACAAACTAGAAGGCAGACTGAACATCCACCTCCAATTTTCTCCTGTCACTTGGAAACTGTAGTCTAGGGAAATCCTTTGTGAGAGGTGTTATATGCACTGGGGGGAGGGGGTGGTGTAGTTTAAAATGACCACTTCTCTTATCAGTCGTGGATTCTGTGAACCGAGGGAATTTCTCCACTTCTCCCTTGAGTTCTGGTGAATTCAGGGTGGTAGTCTTGTCTTTGAATACTTTCTATTATAGTTGTGTTTTTGTAGGGGGAGTGGGGAATGATGCTGGCAGATTTTCTATCCTGCCATTTTGCTGACTAACTCCTTGCATTATGCTATTCTCAGATCTCAGGTCAACCACCAATAATTCAGAAAAAGTTTACCAAACATTAGTGATCAGTTCAACTGTCTATATTTTATATTATTATAGCTTCGGTGATATGCACTTCTTAATACTTACCACAGTTGTAATTTTACATTTTATGAAATTATTTGGTGGCTGGCTTTTCTACTAGATTGTGAGTTACGTGACATTTTGTCCTTTGGTTCTATTTTCTTTCCTTTTGTTGTGGGAGTGGGGGCTAGGATGATGTTTACAAGTGCCTAATAGAGTGCATGGTAAATAGAAGAAAAATAAAGGATATGTTTTACCGTATTGATTGAATAGTGAATAAGATAAAGATTGAAAATCATTATTAATTTTAGTGATCTGCGTAGTTGTTGGATTGAACAATAAAGAGGACAAAGTCAATATGGCATTCTGCAGTTATCTTAGTATTTTCCTGTAAAACATCAGAAAAAAGTAATGATGAAATATAAACCATATAAACAATATGAAGGATTAGCTGTCATAAAACCAATAACACAAATTAAACACCTCTGTAGACCAAAAATGGAAGAAAACATACATCAGTAATCTGGGCTGAT
>NW_012140191.1:607035-607728 GCF_000956105.1 Propithecus coquereli
ATACTAATGTGAACTCATTATTTCTATTTTTAGAAACCCTGTATTTTAGCTTCATGCACTAGAAAAGCATGGAAACAGTAGCAAAGCCTGATTTTCGTTTTCTAAACATAACCCCTTACTAAAAACAACTAGAACTTCTTTGAGTAATGCTTGATTCCAGGTCTAGGGCAGGAAATATACAAGACGTACCTAGGATACCTTGTGCCAGAAGGCAAAGAAATACCGGAAGAATAAGGGGGTGTACTAAAAGGATACAGATTTCAATTACACATTAATTGCCTTAAGTGTTGGATTCTGAAAAGACTCACAGGAGTGCAATAGTTTACAGTCATGGAATATATTACAGGCAAAGAAGACAGTACAACACCGATTAGAAGGATATAATTTGAAAAAGGATCTGTAGATCCCAGTGTTTGGCTGCTTTGTCTTCCCACTGTTGGGTTGCTGAGGATTCATGGACGAATCAAGACGAATCATCAGCTCTCAATCATGTTGGCATGCTTTTGAAACGTGTTGGTACCAGAAATCCCAATTCTGCTTATGATGGGAATTTCTCTTACATTATGCAAGTCTCATAGGCACATTTTAATTCCATGACCACATTAACTATAGAAACCCCCAATCTCTACAAAAACCAGGTGAAAAACATAAATCCAATTATTATCACTAAGCAATGCTGACAGGTGCATATGT
>NW_012140191.1:607778-608509 GCF_000956105.1 Propithecus coquereli
GGGCCTTAGGTTTAAGTCTGTTATCCATCGTGAGTTGATTTTTGTGAGAGATGAGGTGTAGATCCTGTTTCAGTCTTCTACATGTGGCTACCCAATTTTCCCAGCACCATTTATTGAATAGGAATTCTTTTCCCCAGTGTATGTTTTTGTCTGCTTTGTCAAAGATCAAATGACAATATGAGGGTGATTTTATATCTATGTTCTCTGTTCTGATCTATTGGTCCATGTCTCTGTTCTTGTATCAGTACCATGCTGTTTTGGTTACCATAGCCTGTAGTATAGCTTGAAGTTTGGTAAATTGATGCCTCCAAATCTATTATTTTTGCCTAGGGTTGCTTTGGATATACAGGGTCTTCTGTGGTTCCATATGAAATGTATAATTATTTTTTCTGGATCTGCAAAAAATGATGTTGGTGTTTCAATAAGGATTGCATTGAATCTGTAGATCACTTTTGGTAGTATAGGCATTTTAACAATGTTGATTCTACCTATGCATGAGCATGGTATGAATTTCCATCTGTTTATATCCTGTGCTCTTTCTTTCCTCAGTATTTCATAGTTCTCCCTATGGAGGTCTTTCACCTCCTTAGTTAAATATATTCCTAGGCATTTTCTTTTCTTTGTTGTTATTGTGAATGATATTGAGTCTTTGATTTGTTTCTCAGTTTGACTGTTGTTGGCGTATAGGAATGCTACTGATTTGTGTACATTGATTTTGTAACCTGAGATTT
>NW_012140191.1:608733-609353 GCF_000956105.1 Propithecus coquereli
TGCTTGACCCAGGAGTGTGAAGTTGTAGTGAGCTATGGAGCTGTGGTGACAGCATTGCACTTCTAGCCTGGGCAACAGAGGAAGACCCTAAGGAAAGTGGGGAGGAGGGGGAAAGGAAAAAGAGGAGACAAGACCAGATTGGACGAGGAAGAGGAGACCAGACCGGAAAAGGAGATGAAACTGGAGGAGGAAGAGGAGACCAGACCGGAAGAGGAAGAGGAGACAAGACCAGACCAGACAAGGACAAGGAGACTAGACTAGACTGGACGAGGAGACGAGACCAGACAAGGAAGAGGAGACCAGATCGGACCAAGAAGAGAGGATGAGACCAGGGGAGGAAGAAGAGAGGAGACCAGATGAAGAAGGGAAGACCAGACCAGATGAGGAAGAGGAGATGAGACTGGACAAGGAAGACACAGTACAGAAAAAATTAGACCAAATAATATTAATCTATGTATAAACAGGTATTTGTATTTATATTAGTGAAGCATACCAGTAAATTTCTAGCTCCACTATGAATCAGTTTACAGAAATTTGACACTCCTCAAATTTCTTCTAGCAGTATTCACACTGTCCTCATGATTTGTTTCATAAGAGGTCCACAAGTTGTACTTTTTTTT
>NW_012140191.1:610337-610849 GCF_000956105.1 Propithecus coquereli
GAAAAAACCCTACTCAAATCCTGCCATATTTCTCACTTGAGCACATTTCTTAACTTTTCTCAGTTTCACTTTGATTTTTATAAAATATGTGTGGAGCATACCTAATTGACAGGGCCCTTTTAAGGATGGTCTGAGTTAATATATTGCAAATAAATAATAGCTGACCTCTCTGCACCAGGATTTTACATATACGAAATCTCCAAAATCCTTTAAGGCAGATTGTATTATTATCCCCAATTTACATATGAGAAAGTAAAAAAGAGGTACTGAGAGAGAGGACACATGGCCTAAAGTCATACAGCTTGTGCGACCAAGGATCCACATCCAAGTTAGCTTACCTTGCCATCTACTTCCCTCTAACATGCATCAGCTCCCACAGAGCTAGTTACATAGTAGGTGCTCAAGAAATGCTAGGTCCCTTCATCAGTCTTTCCTAACATTAAATATCCTGAGGAAGTGAAATCATTCAGACTTTAGCAAGATATCTCTGTTATGACCAGAGATACAAACAA
>NW_012140191.1:610899-612317 GCF_000956105.1 Propithecus coquereli
CCGAAAAAACCCTACTCAAATCCTGCCATATTTCTCACTTGAGCACATTTCTTAACTTTTCTCAATTTCACTTTGATTTTTATAAAATATGTGTGGAGCATACCTAATTGACAGGGCCGTTTTAAGGATGGTCTGAGTTAATATATTGCAAATAAATAATAGCTGACCTCTCTGCACCAGGATTTTACATATACCAAATCTCCAAAATCCTTTAAGGCAGATTGTATTATTATCCCCAATTTACATATGAGAAAGTAAAAAAGAGGTACTGAGAGACAGGAAACATGGCCTAAAGTCATACAGCTTGTGCGACCAAGGATCCACATCCAAGTTAGCTTACCTTGCCGTCTACTTCCTCTAAAATGCATCAGCTCCCACAGAGCTAGTTACATAGTAGGTGCTCAAGAAATGCTAGGTCCTTCATCAGTCTTTCCTAACATTAAATATCCTGAGGAAGTGAAATCATTCAGACTTTAGCAAGATATCTCTGTTATGACCAGAGATACAAACAAACAGTGGATAATATAAAACTTCATCACTTTCGATGTTGAAAAATAGGAACACAATTGTGGAAAACAGACAATTTAGGGGGAATTGTTGCCTTCATATCTATGCTTTATGACATACCTGGGACAAATGTTTATTGGGCAATAAAGTTCTCTGCCTCGTGTTATTACCCAAAGCATACTCTGTGAGCATTCTCTGTCTGTAGTTTGTCATTTGTGTTGGATTTACCGCTAAAGGAAAAGACGTATTGTCAAGCCAGGAACATAAGTCCTCTATTGGTCTGGCCAACAGACATGGTAATATGTGCTGGGATCCCCACTTGACTTTACCAGCCACTAGCAATGGCATATTCTGTCATGGAGGCAATTTAAATTCCCTACTTAGTTAACTTTTTGGAAAAATTATGCACTTGGTTGCTTATTTCGATGAGCCTTATTTGTCATCCTTCACTTTCTTACACAGCACTTTTCTCATCACAGAGTCATTTAGGTTCTGTTGCCCAGCAAAGAGTAAGGGAATACAAAACCTATGTCTCTCTTCCATTTGTGTTGTATTTGGCCATTCAGTTTACTCACTCTTAACAGGTGTGTGGTCTGAGGCTATGATTTCTAACAGCCAGTATTAGAAACTCTCTTAGTCCCTTTTAATTGCCTATTCTTGGGAGGATGTGCATGGGAATTATTAATAAGAATATTACTTTTCTACATTTCTGTAGTGTTTTGTAATATAAATTTCAATTTCCACATACCCTGTCATACATTGAAAATGAGATAGGTAAGTATTATTATCCAAATTCACATACTGAGAAATTTGGGTGTGAACTACTTTCAAAGATATCCAGCTGGTAATTAATAATCAGTACTCAAACCTGAGTCTTCAAATGCCTAGTCCAGTGCTTTAGGCAACATATA
>NW_012140191.1:612367-613407 GCF_000956105.1 Propithecus coquereli
GATCTGCAAAAAATGATGTTGGTGTTTCAATAAGGATTGCATTGAATCTGTAGATCACTTTTGGTAGTATAGGCATTTTAACAATGTTGATTCTACCTATGCATGAGCATGGTACGAATTTCCATCTGTTTATATCCTGTGCTCTTTCTTTTTCCTCAGCATTTCATAGTTCTCCCTATAGAGGTCTTTCACCTCCTTAGTTAAATATATTCCTAGGCATTTTATTTTCTTTGTTGTTATTGTGAATGATATTGAGTCTTTGATTTGTTTCTCAGTTTGACTGTTGTTGGCCTATAGGAATGCTACTGATTTGTGTACATTGATTTTGTAACCTGAGATTTTGCTGAATTTATTTATCAATTCCAGTAGTCTCTTGGCAGAATCTTTGAGGCTTTCTAGATATAAGATCATATCATTAGCAAAGAGCAATACTTTTATCTCTGCCCCACTTTTGGATACCCTTGATTTCCTTCTCTTGTCTGATTGCTCTGGCTGGGACTTCCAGCACTATGTTGAATAGAAGTGATTACAGAGGACAACCTTGTCTGGTTCCAGTTTTAGGTGGGAATGCTTTCAATTTTTCCCTGTTCAGTATCATATCGGTTGTGGGTTTGTTGTATGTGGCTTTTATCTTTTTGAGGTAGGTCCTATCTATGCCTATTTTGTTAAGCATTCTTATTACAAAAGGGTGCTGAATTTTGTCGGATGTTTTTTCTGTGTCTATTGAGAGGATCATATGTTCTTTGTTTTTGCTTCTATTTATGTAATGAATTACACTTATAGATATGCGTATGTTGAACCACCCTTGCATCTCTGGGATGAAGCCCACTTGGTTGTGATGGATTATTTTTTTGACTTCCTCCTGCTTCCTATAGTTTTATGTTTTAACTTCTTGTTTATAATTCCAGTGTGTTGTTTTTTGTTTTTTTCAAAAATAGGTGAGTATGCCTGTATTTTCTGTACTTAATTTACATAATTTTTTTCTTATAAGAAATATAACTACTATATGAACTAACTGTTCCATTCTTTTTGAAAAAAAA
>NW_012140191.1:613457-615045 GCF_000956105.1 Propithecus coquereli
TGAGGAAAGTATGTTACAGAATCAATGAAATGCAATATTTGTGTTGGAGGCAGGATTTGACCTTGGGAAGTCTGTCTGGCTTAAGGGCCTGCCCCACACTGTACTATTCTCAAAATCACATTTATTGAGCACTCTATGGAACAGATATTATGCTAAGTTCTTTTTTTTCTTTTTAAGTGGGAAACTTTCCTTTATTTAAAAAGGAAATTCTGCCAGGCAGGGTGGCTCATGCTGGTAATCCTAGCACTTAGGGAAGCTGAGGCAGGAGGATTGCTTTGAGGTCAGGAGTTCTAGGCCAGCCTCAGCAAGAGCGAGATCCCATCCCTACTAAAAATAATCAGCCTGGCATCATGGCACGAACCTGTAATCCTAGCCACTCAGGAAGCTGAGGCAGGAGGATTGCTTGACCCAGGAGTGTGAAGTTGTAGTGAGCTATGGAGCTGTGGTGACAGCATTGCACTTCTAGCCTGGGCAACAGAGGAAGACCCTAAGGAAGGTGGGGAGGAGGGGGAAAGGAAAAAGAGGAGACAAGACCAGATTGGACGAGGAAGAGGAGACCAGACCGGAAAAGGAGATGAAACTGTAGGAGGAAGAGGAGACCAGACCGGAAGAGGAAGAGGAAACGAGACCGGACAAGGACAAGGAGACTAGACTAGACTGGACGAGGAGATGAGACCAGACAAGGAAGAGAGGATGAGACCAGGGGAGGAAGAAGAGAGGAGACCAGATGAAGAAGGGAAGACCAGACCAGATGAGGAAGAGGAGACGAGACTGGACAAGGAAGACACAGTACAGAAAAAATTAGACCAAATAATATTAATCTATGTATAAACAGGTATTTCTATTTATATTAGTGAAGCATACCAGTAAATTTCTAGCTCCACTATGAATCAGTTTACAGAAATTTGACATTCCTCAAATTTCTTCTAGCAGTATTCACACTGTCCTCATGATTTGTTTCATAAGAGGTCCACAAGTTGTACTTTTTTTTGTTTGTTTGTTTGGTTTTTTTTACTTCCCATGTGAACCTGGGTGATTTATTAATCTGTAAATACAAGCTTCTTCATATACAAATCAAAGATAATATCTACCTCAAAGGGTTGCTTAGAGGATTAAAAGAATATTATACATCCAGCAAAGAGAATTTCTCTGGATGTACATTTAACAATGTCAGTTTCTTTTCTCTTATTCAATTTTTTTTTTCAGGTTATTACAGGGATACAAATGCTTTGGTTACATAAATTGCTGTTGTACCACCCGAATCAAAGCTACAAGTATGCCGATCCCCCCCAGAGTGTGCACTGCATATGTTAAGTGTGAATTTACTCATCCCCTCCTCCTGCCTCCCACCTGCTTGATACCCTATAAATGTTACTTCCCATATGTGAACCTTAGTGTTGATTGATTAGTACCAATTTAATGCTGAGCACATGTGATACTTGTTTTTCCATTCTTGTGATACTTCACTTAGAAGAATCGGCTCTAGCTCTATCCAGGATAATACAATAGGTAGTTCACCATTTTTTATGGCTGAATAGTACTCTATTGTATACATATACCACATTTTATTAATCCACTCATGGATTGA
>NW_012140191.1:631420-643589 GCF_000956105.1 Propithecus coquereli
GGGTCACTGTCCACTTACCCTAATTATCCCAGACCTAGATGCCAGACAGCTAGGAATGGTTCCTGTGTTCAAAGCTTGCTGAAATTACTCAAACTAGCCAATCCTAGAACTGCTTGCTTTGTGTCTCTTGTTCATCTCCATGGAAACCCAACTAAAGGTTTTTGACAGCAGTTTTCTCCTCTCCTTCTGCCTCTTGACTGATGCTAGTTCTTTCTTGTGTGGCGCCTCATGGCATAGCATATATCCTCCTTTGGGAAACTGTGAGTAATTGTCTTTTCGGTGGTAATCATCTCCTGATATTTTGACTTTAGCATATCTCAAATTTTCTTTAATATTCTATCTTAAAACAAGCCACAAACTGATAAGAACACTTAAGTAGGAACTTTGGCAGACTCCTAGAGGCTAAGTGTGGACTAGATTGAGAGTAAAAAACCTCTGGGGGCATCTTAGTGAAAAACACAAACTAGGGGGGTTTGACCTCTAGGAACCATGTTGGGTTCTCATGATAAGGAACCAAGAATCCTCTAGTGGTTCTGGAAGGGGGAAGGGAAAGCTAACTATTTTGAAATAAGCCAAGGCATTCTCCATAACAAAGTCCTACTATCCAGTGGAAAAGACTTTACCCCAGGGCCTTATCCAATGCTGGGGAAGGCCCTATAGCCTTCCTGTCTCAACAAAATGGGAAAGAAGAAGGAAAGGGAAGAGGAAGAAGTCAGGAAGCACTTGTGAAGTTCACAGGCCACCAAAAGAGATTTAACCATGAGATTACAGTGTGCTTCCCTTCTCCCACACCTTACCACTATACCAACAAGCCTGCAGTGTAATAACTGAATTATAGTTAAAAGACCTTCCCACAAATATTCTGTCTGAGCAGGACTTCCAAGGAAAGCCCCAAAACAATAGGGGAGATAAGAACAAGGGCACTGTAGGAATTTGAAGCCTCTGGCACATACAGCTAAAGCAAATATTAGACGTAGTTGATCTCCTTGCCAGACTAACATAAGACTGCACAGTAAATGCCTATTTACGTCAGTTCAATTACCTAGAAATATTCAGCTTTCAACAAAAAATCACATTCTATAAGGCAAGGGAAATAGTCTGGAGAGAAAAGCAAGCATCAGAATCAGATTCAAATATAACAAATCTGTAATTGTCAAACTGAACTTAAATTATTGATAAGAATTCTAATGGAAAAGATGAGCAATGTGTAAGAACATATGGATAATGTGAGAAGAGAGATGAAAACTTTGAGACACAAAATGCTGAAAATCAAAACATCGTAATAGAAATGAAGAATGTTTTTGATAGGCTTATCAATATCCTGCATATCAACAAGGAAAGAATCAGTGAGCTTGAAGATGTTGTTGCAAAAACCAAACTCTGTAAAATATTTAAAGAGTTTTATTCTGAGCCAATATGAGTTACTGTGGCCCAGGGAAAACACAAATTCAACAAGCCTTGATTAAATGATCCTGAGACAGTCAGAATGTAACTATTAACATGTTTTACACATATCAGGGCCAGAATTTTAGGCAAAGACATAAATCAATACATGGAAAGTGTACATTGGTTAGGCCTAAAAAGGTGGGATATCTTGTGAAGTGTGTGTTTACAATTCATAGGTGGACTTAGAGATTCTTTAATTTGCAATTGGGTAAAAGAACAAAACTTTGTCTAAGAACTTGAGGTTAGCAGAAAAGATGTTCAGGTTAAGATAAAGTTTGCTAATCACAGAGCAAGCCACAATATGCTGGGTTAAAGTGACTTGTTAAGCAATATTGATGATCCGCAAATGTGACTTAACCCTTGCCTGGCATGGACTCAGGTCTGGTTTATAATTTGGTATCTTATTGCCACAAAGTGTCTGTTCTGTCAGTGTTATGATCTCTATTTTAATATTAATGCTGGTCAGTTGTGTCTAAACTGCCAGAGGAAGTGGGTATAATGCGACATGTCCAACTTCGCATCCTTTCATGGCTGGAAACTCAATTTTTCAGTTTTCTTTGGGATCCCTTTGGCCAAGAAGGGTTTCGTTTAGTCAGCAGGGGGGTTTAGAATTTTATCTTTAGTTTACAAAGATATATCAATAGAAACTTTTAAAACTGAAATGCAAGTGTAAGAATGAAAATAATAAAAAAAAATCCAAGAAATAAGACATTTATAAAAGGTATAACATTCGTGAATACAGACATAAACAATCTGAATAGATCCACATCTGTTGGAGAAATAGAGAAAAAATTACAAGTTTTCCAAAACAGAAAGAAACAGGCTCAGATGGTTTCACTGGTAGTTTCTGCCACACATTTAAGGAAAAAAATGATTCAAATTTTTCAAATCTCTTCCAGAAAATAGGAGAGGGAAACATCCCAATTCTTTCTATGAGGCCAATATTATCCTAATACAAAAACCAGATAAAGGCATTCTGAGAAAAGGAAAGACTAATATCTCTCATGAATATAGATGTAAAAGTTCTCAAGAAAATAATAGCAAATTGAATCTAACCATATATCAAAATAATATCTGATTAGTATTCCTCAAAACTTTCAAGATTATAAAAAATACATGAGAATTCTGAGAACCTCTTACAGAATAAAGGAGTCTAAGGAGAGACATGATGACTCACATCATGTGGAATCCTAGATGATATCCTGGAGCTGAAAAAGGACATTTATGTCAAAACTAAAAAAATCTGAATAAAGTTTTAGTACTAAAATATCAGTATTGATTCTTTAATTGTAATTAATGTATATACTATGATGGTAATAATATGGAAACTGGGTACGGTTATATGAGAAGTCTATATTAGCCTTATAATTTTTCTGTAAATCTAAAATTATTCTAAAAGTAAAGTTTATTTTAAAAAAGACATCAGAGGTATCAGGTGCGAGCCTCAATATTTTTTCAAACAGCTTTGTGCTTATAAGTTTTGTTGCGCATCCTACCTTTTCTTGCTGTTAAATTACATATCAACTTTGGTCCATGCTCAAAGGTTCTTTCTATCTTGATTGTGCTGTGTTTTTTTGTTTGTCACTTTTGGGTAGAAGGAACTCAACAATTTAGAAAACCATGTTGGTACTTGTTTCCTCTTGAAAACTTGTCCTGTTTTATGAGAAAATCTGTTAATTATATAATTTCCCACCAAATTTTCAGAAAACAATCTTTTTTTTAATGATGAGAAAGCACTTTTTCAAAAATATTGAAACAGAATGTTTCTTTCCAACACTTTCTTCCATGTTAGGCCTTGCCTTCCCTAGCCCTGTTCAGCCATAGGCACTGAAGCTGCTAAGTGCCAGGTTTAGGTCTGCCTTGTTTCTGAGCCAGTACTAATTTGTTAGTCTTTTGATCTTGGAAAGGTGAAGTGCAGATTATGGAGCCTTGGGCATGGCTAGACATCCACAGATCCCATAGACTACATTCCTATATGTACTGGTTCCTCTCTTTCCAAACTTTCCCATGTAACTAAAGTACCAGAATGCCTTCAGGCTTAATGAAAGTGGTGACACAAATACAGTGAAGAATATTTTGCACAAATAATAATCTAATCCCAGTTTCCCAAGAGGGTTTAATATCTGAAAACATTTATCATATCATCCAAAAATGTCTTTTCTCCAGATGAAGTCTGCACAGCTGTGGACCTCCACCATCTTGACTATGCTTCCAGAAAGGACACCTTCCATTTGCAGTGGTCCCTAGAGACATGGCCTTATCACAGTGCTGATCCCAATAATTATCTTTGCAATTAAGTGTTTATTAAAGTAATAACATGAATAGCATATGGAGTTGTTTGCAGATTATGTAGAAATACCAGAAATTATCTGCTTTTTAGGTTCTAAAAACATAAAACTATTTAAAAATATTTAAGCATACAATAAATGCCCACTGATTGTCTAGCCATGCAATCTTCCAGGAATTAAGAAGAACCAGAAGTCATTTCAGAACTTGATATTAAATGGAGAAGATTTTATGAAGAAGTTGGTTTAAGGACCTTGAAGGACATGAGAAAATTTTTTTCTGGGTATGGAAGCTATTTTCAGTAGGGGAATATTCATGCTCAAATCATTATTTGGGGCTCATCTTCTATTCAGGCTTCAATATGTAATATGAGATAAGTAGCTTCAACTATGAGAAGCATGAGGAAAAAAAGATGATTCTGCACACAGAAATCCCCATTTATCCCGTGGCCCTTATTTCTGAACTTGCAGAACCTTCAGAGGATTCAGAGAAACTCATCTTATTCATCTCTTAGTTATCAAAGGCCACATTCTCAGCAGAGCAGAAATGTGGGTTTAATAACCAACATGGACAACCAAATAGTTGTAAAGATCAGTTGTGGTCTAAAATAATAAAGCTTGACTCCTTTAAACTCCAGATCTATCCATCCCAAATGTGGGGCCAATGTGGCATAAAAGGCTGTGGAAAATAGGAAGCCCTAATAACACAAGTCTTTTAACGTAACAGCTGAAGACTTTTAGGTTCTAATCTGACCTTCTATAGCATTTGCTGACCACTGACTTTGTGATCAGATGATTTTGAATCTTGGTCCCTCTGGGCTGTGTTTCTGATAACAGAAAAAACTAATTGTATTAGAGTCCTTCACAAAAACAGAACCTAATAAAAATGTGTGGGTAGGGGTATGGATGTACACATATATCTAAAATATCTATATACATATATATTATGGAAATAGATTTATTAGAAGGAAATGATTCATGTCATTACTGAGGCTGAGAAGTCCCAAGATCTGTAGTTAGCAGACTGGAGACCTAGAAGAACCAATGGTTATAGTTCCAGTCTGAGTCCAAAGGCCTGAAAAGCAGGAGAGCTGATGGTGTATGTTCTAATCTGTAGCTGAGTCTGAAGGCAAGAGAAAACTGATGTCCCCGCTCAAAGACAATCAGAGCAAATTCTCCCTCAGCCTTTTATTCTGTTTAGACCTTCAACAGATGGGGTATGGCCCACCCACATTTAGTAGGGCAATCTGTTTTATTCAGTCTACTGATTCAAATGTTAATCTAATCCAGAATACCCTTGTAGACACGCTCAGAACAATGTTTATTCAAATATCCAGGCACCCAGTGGCCTACTCAAGTTGACATAAAATCAACCACCACACTAATATTTATACTAAGAACCTTATACATACTTGACACTTAAGCTGGACTTATATCATAGTCTTAGAAACTCTAAGAGGTTAGTACAATTATATCCACTTTTCCAATGAGAAATATGAGGTACAGAGTTATTAAATATCATTATGGAGTAAGTGATTGTGTCCCCTCAAAATTCTTATGTTGAAATGCTAGCTCACAATGTGATGGAATCAGGAGGTGTGGACTGTGAGAGCTGATTAGGTCCTGAGGATGGAGCCCTCACGAATGGACTTAGTGCTCTCATAAGAAGAGCCATGAGAGACGTGATTTTTCTTGGGCCCTTGTGACAATACAATGAGAAGACAACCATCTGCAAATCAGGAAGAAGGTCCTCGCTAGACACTAGATCTTCTGATGCCTTAATCTTGGGTTTTCGGCTTCTAGAACTTTGAGAAATGTTTCTTGTTTAAGCCACATAGTCTGTGGTATTTTGTTAAAGAAGTCCAAACTGACTAAGACAAATCTTTTCCAAATATCACACCTCTAAATGGGAAAACATCTGTCTGGCTCCAGAACTGGTTAAACTACTACAGACAACTGACCCTACTGTCTTTGTATCTTTTTTTTTTTTTTTTTTGAGACAGTCTCACTGTGCTGCCCCGGCTAGAGTGCTGTGGCATCATCCTAGCTCACAGCAACCTCAAACTCCTGGGCTCAAGCGATCCTCTTGCCTCAGCCTCCCAAGTAGCTGGGACTACAGGCACGCGCCACCATGCCCGGCTAATTTTTTCTATATTTTTAGAAGTCCAATTAATTTCTTTCTATTTTTAATAGAGACGGGGTCTCGCTCTTGCTCAGGCTGGTCTCGAACTCCTGAGCTCAAACAATCCGCCCGCCTCGGCCTCCCAGAGACCTAGGATTACAGGCGTGAGCCACCGCGCCCGGCCTGTCTTTGTATCTTGAGTCCAGCTGAGCCAGCTGAAAGAACCACAATCTCAGTTTTGGTAGCAATGATTGCTCAGATGACAGTAAACTTAAATCACAACTTTGCTGATATATTGTGCCCAGCAAGCATAGCTAAGTATCCCTACTTTTTACCAATGATTGTGGGGAAGGAAAATCACAAGGCTTTTTGAGTGGTCTAGAAAATCTAACCACTATAATATGGAGCACATGAAGGGGAATGACAGTAAGCAATGGCCAAGAATCAATGACACCTGTAAGAGTCAAGCTGTAGTGCTCCTTAGCATTTGCCTAATGCAACCCCTTGATTTCTCAAAGAATAAATTGAAACCTAAAGACACTGGTTTTGTGGATCACTCAAGGCTCCTTAGATTGTTAGATCTGAAAATCAGGTTGTATCATGGAAAATATTGAATAATGGCAACCAGATTTGTACTCCATATTCTGGTAACACCAAACTACGAATAGTTTCCTGCTCACCTTTCCACATAGTTGGATATCGCTATTCAGTCACGTGCTGGAGTCTGCTCCTACTGCTCGCAAGAACCAGTTGCGTACATCTCTAACCCAGAGCCCATTGTTAGACACTTTGCAGGCTACCATTGCCTTTATACATTTGTTCATGCTGAGCACTCTTCTTGATGACTTTCCTTTTTATTTCTATTTGGTTTCATTTTCAAAGCTACTCATTCATCTTTTAAAATTAGTATGTCACCTACACAAGAAATTTTTTTTGAACTCCCTTTTTGATGCTTTTATAATATCTCACACATATATAGGCATATATATGCACATATAAAGGGCAATATGTACCATTGCTATTTTTTATTGTTTTAAAATTATTCCATTTTTTGAGCTTTTCAACGATAGGACAGTGTTTTTTTCATTTTTATAGTATCAGGATATAACAGAGCTTCCATCAGGTAGTTGATGCTCAGTAAATGAATCTTAGGCAGGGGATCTACTGAACATTTTTTAGCACAGGGAGAATGTGATCAAAATACTGTTTGGAAAATATAATTTTGGCAGTGGTAGGACAGATGATTGGAGTGAGGAAGACTGATGATCAGAAGCATGGATGGAAGGGTTAAGTGTCGAACCACGTTGGCTACAGAAGAAATGATGTTCAAAATTCCATGAAGAAGGACTCACTAGGATTTATTAATAATTAGATGTGGTATAAATCCTTGCTACATAAAGTGTGGAGGCATCTCTTGGAAGCTTATTAGAAGTGTAGAATCATAAGCCCCTCTAGAAACCCAGTAAATCATTTGAACAAGATCCCCAGGTGATTCGTATACACATTCAAGTTTGAGAATCACTGGTAAAAGAAGAGAAAATAGTATAAGATGACAGGCTTCAAAAGTTTGTTTCCTAATCAGAGGATTTCTCAACATTTTCTTCTTTTACAAATTCCTTTACAGATTCCTATGAAGTGACAGTAGGCCAGGGAGAGGTGAAACATATTGCTTCTCTCAAAGAAAACTGGAAGCAATTGAAGATTATTTTTGTGGAAAATAAAGGCCTGTTATCCATAGAAGATATGCATAACCTTAGCTCATGGAGAAATGTGCAACATTGGAGTTTATTTTTTACTGCATTTTTGTGGCAAATATAATACATTAACTGTTATGCATAGAGATCCTGAAATTCATAAGTAGCCTTAATTCTCATGTACCTCAGTGTGTCCCTCAACTTGTCTTATATAGGAAGCTTTTGAAAATCTTTTTATCCATTATTTCTAATAGTCTTGTTCATCAGGGCCATTCTTTAAGCTAAATTCAAATTAGTGAAACCATCCATATTAAAATAACATAGAGCCATAAGGTATAAATAATAAAGTCTGTTTCTTATAAAAGTATAGAAATAGCCAGAAGTTAACCAGCATTATTTCCTGTAAGCTGTAACTGGTTACTGCTTAATGGCACTATCCTCCCTGACAGGTGCAAGATTTGTGACTTTCCCCACTGCTTCCACAGATAACATTGTTATCGTAAAGCCCAAAACTTGTGATTCTATAGATAACATTGGGGCTGTAAATCCTAAAATGGGTCTTTGAGGTATTTTTCAGACTCTGCATTCCGGGGGGACCTAGTGATGCCAACCAGACTGGTGGATAGCTGTGGAAATGGATCCAATAGGCTTGAGATCCCCTACCCAGGAAATCTCCCAACTGAGAAGATAATTTCTGCATCCCAACCCTATGAATTCATCCCCTGCCAATCAGCAGACCCAATTCCTTAGCCTTTTGTTTGCCAAATCACCTTTAAAACCTTAGCCCCCAAATTCTTGAGGAGATGGATTTGAGAAATTACTCCCATCTCCTCACTTGGTGCCTTCCTAAATAAAACTTTTTCTGCTGCAACCCCTGCTGTCTCAGAATATCAGCCTTCCCTGGGTGGTGGGCAAGGGACTTAGTTGGGATGTAACATTAGTTAATCCAATAGATTAGCTGTCCTATGATAATGTGTCAATAGTAAAAGTGATCACATACATAATGCTTATAATATGCCAAAATCTCTTCTGAGCACTTGACAAATATCAACTCATTGAATCTTTATAACAATGCTATAAAATATGTCCATGGCCACAACACACTGAATGTGCCTGATCTCAGAAGCTAAACAGGGTTGTTGGACCTGGCTGGTACTTGGATCTGAGATAATACCATGAAATAAGTAGTATTAATGTAGCCTACATTTTTACAAATGAAGAAACTGAAGAACAGAAAAATTAAGTGATTCGCTTAAGGTCACACACCTAAGTAGCAGGCTAGATTTCAAACCCAGTGACTGACTTCAACAATAGTGTTCTTAAGGATTCTATCAATGGTTCTGAAATTTATCATGCATCAAAATCACCAGGCGGGCTTGTTAGAACAGAGATGTCTGCCTTCCCAGTTATTTCTGATGCAGTAGGGCCAGAGAGAGGCCTGAGAATTTGCATTTCTCACAATTTCCCTGGTGATCCTGGGGCTGCTGGTCCTATCACCACAATTTGAGAATCACTTCATTATGCTACCTACTACCTCTCTGGGTTTAATTTTTAGCTTACATAATTATATTTTAAAATTGTCTTTTTGTAGGAAAAAAATGCTAGATCCAAATGAATGATATGCATTGAGAACTCCCAGATGGTTTAAAGAAAGCTTTTTCTAATTAAGCAAAAAAAAAAAAAAAAATGCTTTGTACCACAAACATACTTACTGCCTTTAGTTTATAACTGACCCTTTTTCTAACCATTCTGTCCAGGCAATTCTGTTTGTATTTTTTTATGTCATCACAAAAAGATTTCTAAACATTTGATTTATACAAAATGTTAATTTCTGCTCCTGAAATATCAGGGTTTATAACAATTTCAGTATGATGGGTTAGAAGTAGCAGGTGACCTAGATACTCTACTTCTTTCTGTTTTGTCATTAGTCACCTTCATGTGCTCTGACAGGTCATGTGACCTCTCTTTCTTTATCTGTTAAATGAGTCTTGAACTAAGTCTAATTGTTTTCTTTGTCCTAATCCTGTGAATGGACAGTTCAAGATCTAGGGACAACAATCTCCCATCAGACCCAGATTAGAGGCCCTACTGCAGAGTCACTTTATGATGTTGCAATGATGCCCATGGCTTTCTTGTTACTAAAAAGAGGAAATAAAAGGGAACTCTGTCAGCAGTCTACTAACCATGAATCTATGCAACAGTGACAGTTAATCTTCTCTTCCTATTAATAGATGCAGATGCCTAGGGGCTTAACATTTTCTTACTAGCTTAATAAGGAGAAAAAGATTGAAGGAGAGGCAGTCAGAGATGCCTAATTGCATAGCCAGCAGCTATTGCAGTGTTGCTCAAAGGGAGAAACTCAAAAAGAAAAGAAACAGGCAAGATAAGATGGCAATTCAGCATTGGCCATGCCAGCAAGTTGTGCCCAAAGGAAATTAAAAGCAAGTCATTTTGATCTGTTTTGGTGCATCTCTAGGAACATATTCAATTCAGAATCCAGATGAGCTTTCAGTCACCATCGTGCCTGCCCAGCTGTATAAAACAAAGCTGGAGATACATGCCATGGAATACTTACTACAAGTTTACAAAATAAAAATAAAGCTAAGTCTACCTCGCTTTGCAAAATCATTGTGATTTCCAATTCAAGAAGTCATCTTACTGTGCTCAGATGTTTCACAGACATTTGAATACAGAAAGCTTGTGACAGGGAAAGGGCCATGTATGTTTGTAAAATGAAAAAATATTTCAAAGTCCAGAGTGCTAACCATTACCCTACGGGACCTGTAAAATGAAAAAAATATTTCACACCTATGACTTTTTGAATTTTTTCCTAGTTCCATTTCTAGATTAAATGGATTTCTATCACATCCAAATTACCATAATCTAACAATGACTCTGGATTCCTCACTTAATTTTTTCCCAATAGAAAAAAATAGTACCTTGAAAAAACATATAAATTAAGAAGAAATAGAAAGTTATGTAAAATGGGCCACTTCTTGCACAGTGAATGCATTTATCTTTGAACAATTTGCTCTCTAAAGAACATCTAATACATGGAGTATTAAAATGATGTTTACTAAGATCCTATTCTGATGTTACAGGTAATGTCTTGATGAACCACGCTGCATAGAATTTAATTTGTACGTAGGAACTGCTGAGTAATTTTAAATAAAACAATCATGCTTGAGTGCTTACTATGAGCCAGGTTTTCTGCTAGATGTTGAGCACGCAGGTTATAAAAAAGAAAATTGCCTTAAGATCAAGTAAGTTAGTGAGGAAACAAGACCATTGTTTGGAAATAACAAAACTTTCTCCAGTCAGGTTCACTTCTCGTATTTCCCCAAAGTGGAAAAGGTACATTTGGATTCTGGGCAGTCTGAAGTAACTAATATCTGTTACAACTCTAAGGAAAGTTTGTGTAACTTATCACAAACATAAGAGTTTGCCTCAAACCGGAGAGTCAGAGAAGGGTTTATACAGGTCACAACCTCTGAGCAGAAGTCGAATGTATGAGTACTTTCAACTTTGCAAAATATTGCCAGATTGCTTTCTAAAGTGTTTGTCTCAACCTACACCCACCACATGAATTCTTGTTGCTCCACTTTTTATCCACACAGTTGGCATGCACTGCCAGACATTCAAAGTTTTGTCAATATGATAGACATGAAATTATAAACCATTATGGTTTCATTTTGCATTTTCCCATATAATAGTGAGGTTGAAGATCTTTATTTATTTCATATTCAATTTTTTCAGTTTCACCTTCTGTGATGTCTGTTCCTGTTTTTTGCTATTATTCTATCAGTCAGTTTATAGTTTTCCTATTGAGTTGTGAAGCAGTTCCTTATGAATTCTTGTTTTACATCCTTTCTCTGTATTACTGATGGTAGGGTAGGCTATAATGCATTAATAAATAATTCCAAAGTCTCAGTGATTTAACATATCAACAGTTGATTTCTGGCTTGATGCAAATTCTGCTTCAGGTCCAGACAGCTCCTTAGGGATTTAAGCTGTTCTGAACTCCTGGCATATCTGTGACTGAGTCAGGGAAAGAGAAATGGAAAATTGCCCATAGGCCACACACACTTTATTGGGCATAGGTAGTCACGTGGATCTACCTAATTATTAATACAAAGGATATGAGAAATGCAGGGGAACATGGAGCATTTGTTGAGCAATTACTGTCTCTGTCCTCCATATCTTTTATCATATATGGAATAAGTTACTAATGTACAAAAGAAATTTATTATGACTAGATGTTTCATTTATGAAATGACTTCCCCATGATTATTGAGCTGGTTATATATTTCTGTCTCTTAGTATATAAATGTGATAAATTATTAATCAGTGTTTGCTTGTTAAAACATCCTGGTATTAGTGGTAAAAACTCAACTTGCTCATAACTTACTCTATACTTTTATATGTTGAAGAGCTAAGGTCACTAATATTGTATTTTAGGATTTTTGTACTATATTCATAATATTGACTTTCATTTATTTTTCTTGTACTTTTTTTCCCAAATTTGTCATAAAGATTATATTAGCTTCATAAAATGGATGGATAATATTTTATTTACTGAAAGAACTGGAATGCTGATAAAATTATCTGTTCTTTGAATGTTT
>NW_012140191.1:643908-652790 GCF_000956105.1 Propithecus coquereli
GTTATATTATGTTCTCAAGTCCATAATTTATTAATCTTTGCTATAACATCTTGTAGATGTAAGCTCCCTGTTCTATCCAAAGTTTGGGTTCTTCATCTCTAATATGAAGATTACATAATATGCTTAAGGAATTTTTATTAGGATTAAATAATATCATACAGATCAAAAGGTTTTTGTAGAAAACCACAAAGCACCTTAAAATGCAGGTTTTTATATGGAAGCATTTTTGTTCTATCGGCAACAATTTAAGTTCACAAAATGAATTAATTATGATCTTGATCGTTTAATATTTTTTATTATGTTATAGCCAAAAATGGTTGTCAACATTGAGATGACTATTTCATCACTTTTTGTGGCAAAATGAATTTCATTAGAGTGATCATATCTTGACTATAACTTATAAATATTTACTTACAACTTCCCCTTTCATTGCAACAATGACTAATCATGCATCATCTAATCTTGAGTATAAGAAAGATTTAAGAACATTGAATTATTTTACCTGATTGAGGGTTTGGATATTCAAGAGAATTGAAAATTGTCAAAAGAGATACCTGTGAATAGGAAAGATTAGAAATTGTTTAAAATTTTGGAGCCTAAGGTATATATCTATATATCCATATCTCAATCTCTCTCCCTATATGTGTATCTGCCTAAACTTCTCATTTCAGTCCTATCGACTTTCCATTAATTGCAATTTCTGTACAGATATTCCTTTGTAGTAAGAAAGAAACTTGGGGAGATGTACTCATCCAAGTTCAGCTCACAGGGAGAAATGACTGTGGACTTTATTTGAACCAAAATATATTTATTATTGGAATAAAAATGTATTACATAAAGGAATGAATTTCAAATTGAGATTGATATAAATCTTTTTATTCAGATACTATAAAATGTGCATGTGATCTATACTATGTACTATATTTCAAATTTAAAAAGTGATAAATTTATTTTTATAAACTCACATAATGTAGATTTCATTGCAACTCCTCAATTTGTATTAAAAAGTCAATTATAATAGTGTTTAGCTGTAGGGGAACCATTAGAAGGTTGATATGACACCTTAACTATGATGAGAGCAATTGTGAATGTAAGGGGTAGCAGTTTGTAGACTGCACTGAGATTAATCTGTAATATAGTTTGTAGGTAATGGTAAATCAGGCTATTCACCAGGGTATCGTACTTTTCCTAAATAACTCATTAGAGAGAAAATAGTTTAAAAATAAAAGAGATACTTTGTTAGAACCAGTTTCTTTAAATCAGAGAAAATATATAAACTGAAAACTTGATGCCCTTCTCTGCTTTTTGTGTGCATTTTGTTCTTACAATGTTTCATTCTATTCATTCCTCCAGTGCATGAATAATCTATTTCCCTAGGATGTATGATTATAAAATGTAAAGAGAGTGTTTAAGTATGACAATGTAGTTAAGCTATTTCTCTCCTGTACAAAATTGTTTACCTTTATTTTTTTATTGGATGGCCACATGGTATTTCACAGTAATGCAATTTAATGCCATTTTCCTATTTAATAAGTTTTTTTTAAAAAAGCTTTCTCTGTATTTTTGTTACTAGAAACAATGTGACAATGAGCACATTTTTAGTATTGTGTACAGGTGACTATTTGTATAGAATAGATAGATCTCTAACTAATAAAGTTTCTGGGACAAAAACAATGCATATATTACATTTCAGAAATACTGCTAAATTTCCCTCTAAAAGGCTTATGCCAATTTACATGGACATAAACACTTGAATGAGGTTGCCACATCCCACCAATATTCTCAATCATTCTTAAGAAATTTTTTAAAATGTGGTGATATTTCTTTTTAAATTGTGAAGTCCATTCTTTTACTTGAAAATTTTATATTTTGAAGTATATGATTTTATAATAAAAAATTTTTTTCTAGATAAGTTTTTTTTTTCCTAAATAAGTTTCTTTCTAGTTAGGCAATTTCTGAAGGGGATGACTTTAAAGTTTCAGAAAAAATTCAATTTGTCATAAATTAACTTTCTTAAATGAAAGGTGATTCATTATGTTTTATGGTTGTTGCTGATGAAGCTGTCTTAATATGAAGACTGTATAGCAGGGGTCCCCAAACTTTTTGGCACCAGGGGCCGGTTTCATGGAAGACAATTTTTCCATGGACCATGGGTCAGGGAATGGTTTTAGGATGATTCAAGTGCATTACATTTATTGTGCACTTTATTTTTATTATTATTACATTGTGACATATAATAATTATACAAACCTCTCTGCTAATGATAATCTATATTTGTAGCCTCTCCCCAGCACTAGCATCACCGCCTTAGCTCCAGCTCAGATCGTCAGGCGTTAGATTATTATTAGGAACATGCAACCTAGATCCCTCACATGCACAGTTTACAGTAGGGTTCTGGTTCCTATGAGAATCTAATGCCCCTGCTGATCTGACAGGAGGCGGAGCTCAGGGAGTGATGCAAGCGATGGGGAGTGGCTGTAAATAGAGATGAAGGTTTGCTCACTTACCTGCCACTCACCTCCTGCTGTGAGGCCTGGTTCGTAACAGGCCATGGACCAGTACCAGTACGCAGCCTAGGGGTTGGAGATCGCAGCTGTATAGGATTGTGTTTGAAGCATTATATTAATATAACAGTGCAATATAATTTGCCCCCCAAGAAGTAGATAAAAACCAAATTATGTTGGTTGAATGAATTATACCTAGCCTTTACATTTATTACCCAGACGTAGGAAAATAAAATTATTGTTATTCATTAAAATGGCAATTTCAAAATTGACCTAATTTTTATACTTATATCTTTACATGTATGTATATTATGTCATAAACTCTTCCTTTCTAATTTCCTAGTTATAAATGATAAAACAACATTTAAATAAGAGAAAGGAGGAAAAGCCTGTTTTTTCAATACACTAAAATAATATTTTTAAGGTTAGAATGCTCCTGGCCTTGTAAAATTGAGATATTTATACAAGAAATGATTCTCTAGCCATGGTTACTAACATAACACTGAAGACCAGTTGACACTGCATAATAATTACATGTGACAAGGGCTTTCTAAATATGTCCCTGGTTTCCTTTGAAAACTGCTTTACGTTTTAGAAACACAGCTATGAATAAATGTTTCTGTCAGATACTTTTACTTACAGGTTTTTGAATTATTCATCACAACTAGCTGCATTGAAAGTTGTGACAATTGCATATTGCTTAATGTTGCATAAGTTGCTAAATTATTTTATGCAGTCTTCTACTAAATACATTTCCAACATGATTGAAGTTGTAATGCATTGAATATGTTACATTTCATAAAATATTATTTCAAAATTTTACTTTAGAAATTTTAACACTACTAAGAGCTCTAGAAAGCAACCCTCCCCCCCCCGAAAACTATTGTTAGTATTTGGTGAATTTATTTTTATTTCAGAATATTACAGGAATACAAATGTTTTGGTTACATGGATTGTTTTTATACTGCTTTGGTCAAAGTTATAAGTGTGCCCATCACCTAGGTAGTGTACATTGTACCCTTGAGATGTGATTTCACCCATCCTCTCCTCCCCTCTCTTGCTTGATTTCTGCTGAGTTTTACTTCCGTGTGTGCACGTGAATGTTGATCGGTTAGTTCCAATTTAATAGTGAGTACACGTGGTGTTTCTTTCTCCATCCTTGTGATACTTCACTTAGGAGAATGATCTCCAGTTCCATCCAGATTGTTGCAAAAGATATTAATTCATTTTCTTATGGCTGAGTAGTACTCCATGGTATACATATATCGTATTTTATTAAAGCAATCATGAATTGATGGACACTTGGGTTAATTCCACATCTTTGCAATTGTGAATTGTGCTGCAGTAAACATTTGAGTGCAAGCATCTTTTTGATAAAACGACTTTCTTCCTTTTGAGTAAATAACCCGTAGTGGGATTGCGGGATCAAATAGTAGGTCTACTTTTAGTTCTTTGGGGAATCTCCATACTATTTTCCATAGAGGTTGCACTACTTTGCAGTCCCACCAACAGTGTATAAGTGTTCCTTTCTCAGAACATCCATGCCAGCATCTATTGTTTGGGGACTTTTTGATAAAAGCTGTTCTCACTGGGGTTAGGTTATATCTCAATGGGGTTTTGGTTTGCATTTCCCTGATGATTAGTGATGCTGATAATTTTTTCTTATGTTTATTGGCCATTAGTCTATCTTCTTTGAAATGCTTCTATTCATGTCTTTTGCCCACTTTTTAATGGGATTGTTTGATTTTTTTCTTGCTGATTTGCTTGAGTTCTTCATAGATTCTGGTAATTAGCCCTTTATCAGATGTATACCTTGCAAATATATTCTCCAATTCTGTAGGTTGTCTATTCACTCTAATGATTTTTTCCTTGGCTGTGCAGAAGCTTTTTAATTAAATCAAGTCTCATTTATTGATTTTTGTTGTTGCTGTGATTGCCTTTGAGGTTGTCTTCATAAATTCTTTGCCTAGGCCAATATTTAGGGGAGTTCTTTCAATATTTCCTTCTAGAATTCTTATGGTTTCATGTCTTAGGTTTAAGTCTGTTATCCATCTTGAATTAATTTTTGTGCATGGTGAGAGATTTGGATCCTGTTTCAATTTTCCACATGTGGCTATCCAATTTTCCTAACTCCATTTATTGAATAGGGATTCTTTCCCCCAGTGTATATTATGGTCTGCTTTGTCAAAGATCAGATGGCAATATATGGATGGTTTTATATCTGGGTTCTCTTTTCTGCTCTATTGGTCTATGTCACTATTTTTATGCCAGTACCATGCTGTTTGGTTAATATAGCCTTGTAGTATAGTTTAAAGTCTGCTAAATTGATGCTTCCAGATTTGTTCCTTTTGCTTAATGTTGCTTTGGCTATTTGGACTCTTTTCTGGTTCCAACCAAAGTGCAGAATTATTTTTTCTAGATCTGTGATAAATGACATTGGTTATTTTGGTGGGGATTAAATCGGTACCATTACTACAAAAATTATTTCATAACATCAAGAAGGAAGGAATTCTCCCCACCTCATTCTATGAAGCCATTATTACCTTGATACAAAAGCCAGGAAAGGACACACAAAAAACAAGAACTATAAACCAATATCCCTTGTGAGTATAAATGCAAAAATTCTCAATAAAATTCTAGCAAACCGAATTTAGCAGCACATCACAAAAAAAATAATCCACCACTACCAAATGGATTTCATCCTGGGGATGCAAGGATGGTTCAACGTATGTAAATCCATAAATGTGATTTGACACTTAAACAAGCAAAAACAATGATCATATCATCATCTCAATAGATGCAGGAAAAGCATTTGACAAAATTCAGCACCCTTTTATGATAAAAGCTCTTAACGAAATAGGCAGAGATGGAACATATCTCAAAATTATAAAAGCCATATAGGACAAACCCACAGCCAACATCATATACCGAATGGAGAAAAGTTGAAAGCATTTACACTCAGAACTGGAACGAGATAAGGATGCCCATTGTCACCACTCCTATTCAACATAGTGCTGGAAGTCCTAGCCGGAGCAATTAGACAAGAGAAGGAAATTAAGTGTATGCATATGGGGAAAGAGGAAGTCAAACTATTGCATCTTATATCTAGAAAACCCCCAAGATTCTGCTATGAGACTACTGAAATTGATAAATAAATTTAGCAAAGTTTCAGGTTACAAAATCATTGTACACAAATCAGTAGCATTCCTGTACACCAACAGTCAAGCTGCAAATAAAATCAAAGACTCAATACCTTTCACAATAGCACAAAGAAAATAAAATATCCAGGAATATATTTAATCAAGGAGGTGAAAGATCTCTAAAAAGAGAACTATGAATCAATGAGGAAAGAAATGGCCAATGATGTAAACAAATGAGAAAACATATCATGTTCATGGATTGGCAGAATCAACATTGTTAAAATTTCAATATTTGGTGAAATTTAAATCTGATATTTTACAGAAAATAAAACCATATTTATATAAAGAATTGTCAAAAAAGACTTACAAGAATCACATTTAACCAAAAGAAACAACCTTTCACTGGTACCACAAAGGGCACATGGGATCAATGGCTAGAATAACGTATATTTATTGTTCTGTAACTTCTGCATTTCATGAAGTTTTCTATTTCTTCTTGAGTCAATTGTTTTTGTTTTTTTTTATTTCAAAAGCTAAAAATAGAAATATCATTTGATCCAGCAATCCCATTACTAGGCATCTACCCAAAGGAGAGTCAATTTTTATAAATTAGGAATTTGTCCATTTCATTTATATATATTTTCTAATAGTATAATGTTCATTCAAAATAGTATTTTGATTTATTTGTAATGTTAAGGGATCTGGAGTAATGTACATTTCTCTTCTTCCTAAAATCGTTTCACGTTGTCTTTTTCTTTCTTTCTTAGTCAGTTGTAGCACAGGTGAGTAAATTTTATTTATATTGTAGAAAATCAACTTTCAACTTTGTGAATCCATATTATAAGTTTGTTTCCATTTCATTATTTTCTGCCTTGAGGGTTATTGTTTTCTTCCTTCTACTTTTTGGGGGTTCAATTTCTGTTTTTTTTTTTTTTTTTCTCTAGCCCTTGGAAAGGGAAATTCATTATTTGAAAAGTTTTTGTTATCTTATTACATACATTTAGTGTAATAAGTTTCCTTCAAGTAATCTTTTACCTATATCCCTTTCATTTTGATATATAGTATTTTCCATTGTGGTTCAGTTTAAAATATACTTTTAAATTCCCACTATGATTCATTTGCTTTTTATATTGTATTTTATACTTACAAACATGGGATTCTCTAGTCATATTTTCTTATTTATATTGTATTTTATACTTACAAACATGGGATTTTCTAGTCATATTTTCTTATTGTTTTCTATATTAATTTCATTATATTCAAGGAAATGTTAATGAAGAATATTCCATCATGAAAATACACAAATCTGTTTACTCTCTCTCTGAGTAGTATTTGGGTACCCACAGATTTGTGTGTATGTGTTTATGTGCTTATTATTTAGTAAAGTTGTGGATTTGTCTTTAGCTTTATATGACTATAACCTTAAAAACCTTATGTAACATATATAAATTTATATATAACTTATAATAACTTGTTATCCTTGTATTACTGTAAACTTTTTCTTCATTTATTTTGAAGATATTTTATTAGGTACATATAAATTTGCAATGTTATATCTTTTGGTGAACTAAAACTTTTTTTAACAGTAACATTCTAAGTCTCTAGTTACGCTGTTTGGTTTAAAGTCTACTTTTTTCTTTTACTAACATAACTAAAAGTTTTTTTTTGTTAGTATTTATGTGCTATTTTTATTTCTTTACATTAAACTTCTCTGTATCAATGTGTTAGATATATTCCTTATAAAGCACATGTAGTTGTATTTTTAAATTGATTATAATTCTGTGCTTTTTAGCTAGTCCAATTCATTCTGTTCATTTGAGAATAGTGTATTAATGATGTATTCCAATTCAAGTCACTCATCATATTTTATGTTCCCTGTTTGTCCTTGCAGTTCTATGGTTGTTGTCTCCTTTTAAAATTTTTCTTTATATTAATCATTTAAAAATTTTTTTCTATATGCTTATTGGAAGTTATAATCTCTCCTCTTATTATTTAGTTTTTACTGTAGAAATTTAAAAAATGCGTGCTTAACATGATATCATCTCACAGTAGTCAATATTTCTAACTCTTCTCAGATGATACAAGTACCTTTGAATACTTTAATGACATTAACATCCTTCCCAGAATTCTAAGGATCCCCTTCCCCTGGTTATTCAGTCGAACACTAATCTATGCACTGCTGTGAAGAGATTTTTCAGATTTAATTCTGATCCCAAATCATCTGACTTTCAGATACTGAGATGATACAGGTGGGCCTGACCCAATTAGGTAAACATTTTAGAATTGAGAATTTCATCTGGCTGGTGATAGAAGGGGAAGGTAGATTAAAAATGGATTCACCATGTTGTTTCTGTCTTGAAGATGCAGAGGTCTCAGATGACAATAAATGAAAATAAACTCAATAAGCTGAGAGCATCCCTAGTGATAGAGAGCAAAAAACCAGAGACCTCTTTCATACAAGGAAAAGAATTCTGCTAACAGTCTGAATGAGCTTGGAAGTAGATTTTTCCCCATTTGTTCATGGCTTTCTGTATCCTTATGCAACAGATTATCTTTTTGCGTTGCCTTTGCAAAAGAATATGTGGGCATTTCTTGAGGTATCTACCTGGATGAGTAGGGGGCGGGGCTCAACTGATCCCTTCTGTAGGCAGACCTTGAACTTTGCCTTCAGTCATGCCTTAGCCCTAGGACTCAACACCAGAGCTCAAGTTCATCACTCTGTTTCATCAGTATTAATCTGTGCAAGTGTATCATTTAACATTTTTCAGCAAATCTGTGTAATTAAGTGCATGAAGCACTTAAACTGTCTGATAATATCTTTTTGTTACCCTTCCTCTTGATGTTAATTTAATTTGACATAAAATTTCAGTTTAAAATTATTTTCCTCAGCATTGGAATTTTTTTTTCTGAGATGTGGTCTGTTAACTAAATAGTCTCCCTTCTAGTCTATTTTTTATCACCATCTATTATATTTTCTTTCTTTTATACATTATTTTTTCAGTTTCATAATGATGTCCTAAAATGAATTTTTTCTACTCACCTTTTGTTGGGTCATTAGAATTCGAACATTAATATTCTTGGTTCTGTAAAATTTTCACTCATTACCTTTTTAAATATTCTCTTTGTGCTATATTCCTTTTCTATCAGTCTAAAATTCATGATAGCAATGTGAAATATATTGATTTCTCCTTTTATTTGTCTTTTAACATTAATTTTTTCTGTCTCTTTGTTTTACATT
>NW_012140191.1:653818-670337 GCF_000956105.1 Propithecus coquereli
GTAAGACTTTGCCACAAAATAAATAAATAAATAAATAAATTTTTAAAATTCTGTTAAAACAAGCTAGCCTTGGATAGGTCAGAATAATTCAGTGCATGTACATGTGTACACTTTGTTTTGGAACATTAAATGTATCTGATTCCAGTTACACATGCACTTACTGATTCAATGTTAACTTGAAATAGTTCCTGCTGGTAAAGTTGCATCATCTTCTTTTCTATTCACCAACTTGCTCAGGTCAACTTTCTTCCTTGGATCTTGGTTCTCTAACTTTGTTCTTTTCATTTATATTTATTACCAGCTCTTTTGTATGTGCTCCTGATGATTATAAAGGAAACCAAAGGCTCTCAACAAAGTTGCAAAACAAGAAAAGACTAATTTGTAAAGTGATGATGCAGACATATTATCCGGAATGTAAGTGCAGAATCTTTGCAGCTTCACTACCTATACTAAATACGTCTAGAGACGCCAGGGACTTTAAAACATACTTTAAATTACTTATTTGATGTATTAAGAAAGGTTCTCTAGAAAGACAGACTGAAATCAGTATTTGTGTGCTTGAAAGAGATTAACTAAAGTCATCTTAGGCAAAACCCACCAGGGAGTTGAGGAGAACTAGAGAGGATAGGAGAAATAGCAATACAAGTACAATGTGTCAGGTGAAGTCTAGCTTCAATCCGATTCCTCAAAGAACTCTGATACTTACAATGCAATGCAAAGATTCTGTTCCAAGTTTATGCAAGGAATTTAGACACTAGTCTGTCATTGAATATATACCTGGCTGTTTAGCCCTAACATAACTCCCAAAGAAATGGCTACAAATGCCCAAGGGCAAGCCTCTAGAAAAGTTGCTAGAACAGTTACAGATGTGAGCCTTGAGCAATACTGTGACCACTGCAGGATGGGCACACTGAACAAGTACAAACGTTCCCAGTTGATGCAGTCAGGCACCAATATCATATGTTACATCTTTTATTCCTTTGAGAGCTCTCCTTTACATGAACAATGCTTATAGCAAATACTGATCTCATTATTAATCATGATTTCCTATAATATACAATAATATTCTTTTATTGTATTAGAATTGAGTTATAAGAAATTGACTATTCTGCAGGAACATATAATTTTAGGATATTCTTTGGCTTCTCACATGAGTTAAAAATTATATCTGGGGATCAAACATTTTTAAAGAAACAGATAATTGAAATCGTAACATAAATTGATGGGGCATTAATGGAATTTAGGAGCTATGAAATACATGGGCTGGCTGTTTATCGAAACTATTTTCCTGTTCTCTCTTTTCTTTTTAGACTGTATTTTCCTTCCTATCTCTATGGAGAGGGTTATGTGAGTGAGTTATGCTAATAGACTGTTACTGGAGTTATATATGTGATTGCCAAGCCTGACTTAGGAAAATCTCCCATTTAGTCCTCAGGCTCTTTCTTTCTCTGTGTGCTGGTTGGAAGTCAATGCTCAGGGTGACCTTGGGGGGCATGAGTTCAAGATGGCAGAGCCTCCAATAATCTGAGTTCTGAATCACTAAATAGAGCATGTCCCCTCCTTGCCTCCAATTGGACTTTAAATGAGAAATAAATTTCAATTATATTAATCTGTGGAGATTTCAGACAATAGAGTAGCTAGGATTGTCTTATTTAACATACATATCAATATATATACGCAAACACACTTTCAGAAACAATTCTAAAAATTATTAAACCTATTTAGGTACATATATAATCTAAGATTAAAATCCTTTCCTATTATGTCCTTATTGGAAAAGTAGTTTAGATTTTTTCTAATAATAAATACTACTTCTTAATATCTTGAAGCCAAAATTTCACTTAGACTTATATATTCTACCTAATGCTTAAATAATTATTTAAAAACAAGAAAACAAGGATAACTTTAGAGGATGTCAAATAGAGAAAATTTTAAGAGTGGTCTAAAGTGGCTGTAAAATTTCCCATAATTTTTGTTTTATTTTATTTTTGAAATTTATGCTTAATTTCCCTTTTTTGGTAAGGATGGTTACAATAGCAAACAACCCTGAGCCACAGAAGGTATAATATTAGATCATTTGCTTTTCTACTCTCGGCTTATATAGCTAAGCTGCAAACCAGCTGCTCGGGGAAAAATCAGAAAAATATTCTTCCTAATACAAGAATACAAATTTGACTATGGAGAGCTCATCAGGTACTTGAGGTGACCTTTTACTTGCATGATTAAAGGAAAGCAAGTTGGCTCAGACACAATATCTTATATTCTTGATACTCCTCTAATCAAATAATTTTCAAGAAGGTGGAATCTCCAGAAATATCATATCAAAATATCATATCGAGAACTCAATAACATGTATTACCACGACACTGTGGTTTATCAGATAAATTACCATCAAAGAACAGGATATGAGATATAATTCAGAGAGGTTTTGAGAAAGGGAAGATAAAAGTGAAAGTCTATGTTCAGTTTCCTTTTCTGGATATCTTAGGAATAATTTGTGCTGCTTATGTCTTAATGGTGGAAAGGAATGAGTACAGGGATTGTGGAGGATAGGATGAGACCAAAACTTCCTGCTACAAAATTGCAGCCAGGGCCAACCGTTTCTCAAAAGAAATATCGATCTTGATTGAGTTTGTTACCACATTATCTCTAAGACATTTTCTTCCATGTGGCTGTGCTTGGAAATCTGACTTTTTTTCAGGAAAAATATACTTAATATGATAAAATGTGCGATGCTACTACTTGAGTCATTGTGCTTTTGAAAAAAATAAAAGCTTATTTGAGGAGCAATTAACACAATCCTTCCTTTCCAGGCTTCTGTCCTCCAGAAACATAATTTTATTCATAATTATGCTTAGGCATTATGTATGTTGCTCAGGAAATTAAATGCTTGTTTTATTTTGAAAGGTCAAAGCATTTGTATCCAACACTAAATATTTATTAAGGACCTATTTAATTCAAGACATGGTAGAATATTCTGGAATTCTAAATGTGTTTAATTTAATTTCCCATATTTAAATATGAATGTGATAATTTGTAATATTTCTTCAAAGGCCATTATAATACATCTTTCTTCAATGGAAGAGTTCTAAAGATCTAAATTATGGAGGTTTTTTTTTTTTTTTGCTTTGAAAAGTAGTGATTGGCTTTATCTCTCTTGCCAGTGAATTCTGTGGGAGTAATCTCTACATGTTTTCCAGAGACCTCGAAACAATCAGACAACGGTTTGCGTGTCTCTTTTTAACATCATTATTTGAGATTATATAAAGCAATGCAAAAGACTACTTATAATTATTTTTATTCTGTTGGTGAAAGGGATCACAGAGGGTACTTTTGTTAATTTAAGCTTTTAAAATTCTGAAGGTCACCAAAATTGCTTAGCAAGTTGCTAGAGTGAGAATGAAAAATCCTAGATTGTGTTTCAGGTACAAATTGCATCTTCTCTCTTAAGTAAAATAAGACCTTTCCTGGTAATATGCAGAGACATTGCTCAAGTATCTATTGGATATTAAATCTAAGGCATTCTTTGAAAGGTGCTATGAGATATGGCATAGTTGAGATAATAACATAAAGTTTTGATCCTAAATAACTAGATAATTTGAGGGAGGGCCAAGGAGATTCATTTTCTCTCCTAAGCCTGTAGATTTTATTTAGGTAAAATTAGTATTTGGGATACAGGTCAAGATGTAGAGGGTGCTTTGGACATCCAGAGGTGAAGGAAAAACTTGTACATATCTAACCCATATTATTCACCAAGCTTTGAAGTAGGTACTGCATATACAATATTTGAGTGAATCTTCATAATGGCTCTGTGAGTTAAATATTATTTCCCCTATTATAGAACAGATGTTTTTCTAGAGTTACTAGTAAGAGAAATGCAGAATTGTGAATTTCAATGCGCTAATTTACTTGGGACTATGGCTGTCTCCTTACTTGGTATCTTCCAAGAACCCTGCTCTTCACTTTCTCCTGGAGGCAAAGCACATCTCTCTTGAGCACTCCTAGGCTCTTCATCCCTGAGTTGTTCTTGCCTCATGTAAGGCACTGATGTGAGAGATGGAAAAATCATTTGGAGTAAATACTTATGGGAACACTGCCACAGACTAAGGCCCACTCGTTTCTTGGTGAAGCTATTTACCACCTAAGGAAATCTCACAGTCATGTAACCACAGAAAAACAAACCTGTTTGTGGACTGAATGACCCAGGAAATTCCCACTTAGGTGGACAAGCCAGGAGGAGCGACACCTCTGATAGCCAAATTCCCCTGGTGATTGGTGTTCCAGAACAGCAGGTTTCTCATAATAGCAAAGCCAAAATCTTGATTGTGAAACTCAGGGTCTTCCAATTTCATGGCTCACTTTTTGCCTAACCCAACTCTTTGTAAACATAAGGGTATGAGACATCCATAGTGAGTCCAGCCTTGGGTGGCCCACGTGTATCTGTTCATATTATACTAGAGCCAAGGAGCCCTGTCATCCACCAGCCCTATGCCTGAGAACATCTGTTTTGAGATTTTACTGTGGATTACTTATGATGCTTAGCTTTATTGTGAATCAAAAAATAGCTTAATGGAAATTATTTTCCTGATCCTGGCTACTTGTAGAACCATAGGCATGGCTTAGGGCAGAAATAGTATTGGCATAATTTGGGAGGCAAAGCTCAATATTGATTACTACCTGTGTAAAAGAGAGAGAAAGCTTTCTCTTATGCTATTTTCTTAACGATTTCTTGGCTTAGCACTTTACAATTTTACTGAAAAAAATTCAAAGCAAATAAAATACCAACAAAATAGTCACTGCATTTTATATAGTAAGAAGGAAAACTATCAGCAGAAAGGTGGGATTTATATTTCTACAGAGTGTACTTTCTGAGTAATGTGAGCCTTAACAGAGATGGGGGAAGAGAAGGAAGAACTTCAATTCAGTGTTTTTAATTAAGAGAAAATTCTGTAGTCAGAGCTAAAAGGAGAACTCTTGTTTTGGTAGTATCAAATTATTGATGAGAATAGAAAATAGTCTGCATATGTCCTATTAAATTATTTTTTCTGCACTCTACATCTATTCATATTACAGCTGTTAGAGTTGGCACAGTGTTCTAAACAAATAAACCCAGGCAATGAATTCAGTCATATTCTATCTCTCCATTTATTTTTTTTCTCTCACACACAGGGCTGTAACTTGCATTCAGACTTGCACCCCACGTTTTTGTAACTAACCATGGTATTTCTAACAAAACTGGTATCAGTTTACTTCAAAGTACATTTCCATTTCTTCAGCAGACTAATTGTCTCCTTCAGTCCAACATCCGCTTGCAGAGATTTTAAATTAAGCCCCAGAAGATTAAACAAGTTATGTAGTTATTTGTGGAAAGAAATGGTACCAGAATCTATCAAGAATTTAGCAAAGTGCAAATGCTTTACCAAGATCAAGTATAATAATGTAAGTCTTGCAAATGGCAAAAGCCTTACAGAAATCTGTATATTTATGTTATTGTGTAGATGTCAATACTTGTTAGTATGTATGAAGTAGTGATTTGAAATGTTTCCTAAAGCAGCAAATGATCATTATCCATAGTTATCTACACTATTTCCCTATTTCCCTATTGACTGGCAATCTGATATTTAACTAAGCCAGCTTAAATTGAAACACATTTCAATTTCACAGTTTCCTTTGTAGGCTCAAGCAGATTGTCATTTTAAAATTTAATTGGCTTAGGTATATTAGAGATCACCATGCCAAGGGAGGAGACTGATTTTTTAACCGATTGTGTTTTAAGAAAGTGAAAGAGCAAAGAAATAACCTTTGGCTTGCAAACTGTAGACATGGGATATTTGTTTCAAAGATAACAAAATAGCAACAACAGCAGAAAGCTCAGCCCTGACTTATGAAAAAGTATATTGGGATATATCTAAACAAACAATTAGGCTTTGTTAGAAAATTATTAGATAATAACTGAGGCTAAGATAATATTGTTTCTGTGGCAAAAAGATGAAGAGTTGGGTATTTACTCAGTTATTCATATATATACTCATTTCTTTGTTTACTCATTAGTAAACATGTATTAAGTATTAATACCTGGAACTAGTTATAAAATGTAAAAGCACATTACTGGCAATCAATTGCATCAAGTTGCTAGTACCTAAAATGGTGGGAATCATATAATAATCACAGAATAGAAAATAACTTTTAAAAACATTTTCTATGACTTGCTTTTCATTAAATATATGCTTGTAGAAATATCCATTCATGTCAATATAAATAGAGAGATAATAACATTTGGTTAGTTTTTTTAAGTATTAAAATTTTATATTTCATTTAGATAGAAATTGCTTCTAAAATATGCTCAGAATCCTTTAAGCACCAAATGACATCACCTGTATCCAGGACCCTAGAAGTGTGGATAAAACATTGTAAGTAACATATATTGAGCTTTTCTTTGTCTTTCTCCAAAGTCATGAGCACACTCATACTCTTTCAAATTGAGTGGTACTATTTCAGAAGACAGTGTATGTTGCCTCTTCAAAATCTCTTGATCTTTCATGACATCTTTACCACAATAATAATTCTAGAGCAGTTTGGTATTTCTCAAGTCAATGTATTGCTACTATTCTACAGTCTTCCTGAAGTCTTGTTGATTTCCGCTGTGTGATCAACTCACTCCACATTCAAACGAGCAGGTATGAGATCACTGCTGCCTAAACTCCTCTATGTGTCCTTTTATATATAAATAAATAACTCTCATTAAAGGCTCCACTGCTATGTCCCTTGTTTGTATGCATCATTTAAAAAGGAGCAACTCTGTTCCCCAAAAAATGGTTTCACTGGCAACTTTAGGGAAATTAGAATGCAGTAGCCAATATGAATGTAGGAGTACAATATATGTATTTCTTTCTTTATTTCCTATGCCATAAAACTATATCAAGTGTCAATTTGATGTTTGATTTTTACTGCATTGAAAAATTTCAGAAGTTATTTTCACCAATAATGTTTTATTCTTCCTAATGCATTCTGGTTGAAAATGAAATTAATCAAATTCTACCTTTATATTGTTCTCCAGACTTAAAGAAATAAGTGTTTGGCAACTTGTGTCTTGCCTTTAATTCTTTTTCTCCCATTTTTATCTACCTCAGGAATATTAGACTCTTCTATAGTTGATTTTTTTAATTTTAAATTTATGAGTAATATATTTCCTTATTATATTTCCTACTGAATTATATTTTATGCTACTTTTGAGTTGAGATGGTCAAGTATCATTGATGGGGCAGCCAATTGCTGCTCTATGAGGCCGTTTTAACAAATTACCTTTACCCAGAAAAGCTTATATCACCATAGACATACATATTTTTGTCCTTCAGCAACATGATGTCAAAATAAGCTATTGATATATCCAAATGATTCATCAAACACTAAATTAACAAATTAGTTGGCTTCACTGGCTAGGCAATTAAATATTTAATTCTTTAGCATCTCACTTTTGTCCCCTGGAGTTTAAATTTTTGCCCAGGTCTTGGCAGTATAACTTCAAGCAGTCTCTTGATGGCTGCCAAAAATTACAGCTCTATATTGTGTTGTCATCTGAAACAACTAAAATAATGGCTGTCTTCCTCTTTTGAGGAAGAAAGAAAAATCAGCTTCTGAATGCTTAGCTATATCTGCCTTTAAACAAAACATAGTAATGATAGCCTTAAGCGTTTAAGTAATTCAGCAATGCAATTATATTCTTATGTCATCTAAGTCAACATGTTTGAAAATGGAAAGGACGGTAGTTTTGAATTTAACTGTATGGAAACTGTTCTTATTTTTTTTTTTAACCCTTTAGCTTTGATGCTAGCCTATTATGGTTTTCAATAATATCTAGGATCTGCTCTACCTATTAACAATTTAGTGTGTCTTAATGAGCCACCTGAAACTTTTGTAGGAATTGGAGGGCTTAGGAAAGAAAAACTTTGACTCTTAACTTGCATGACTTTCTGTCAGAAATTCTTCCTTCCAGTAAAAGCATAATTTGAAAAGCTGGTTACTGCTCAAATCAGGTTTCTCTGGGAACTCATTAGATAAAGGAGATTTGTGACAACAATTGAAAGAATAAAAAAAGTGAAAAAAAAAACTAATAGTTTTCAAAAAAAGCAAAAATAATGATTATAAAATATCTGCTTTGTTTTTAAGGAAAAAAGAACTCCCTCTAAGTTAGATGTGGTTTCTTTTCTCTGTGGGAGCATTGAAAAGTTTAACATTTTTATTTCTGAAGTTTTTATGTTCTACTTATATTATTTCCAAGTTAAAAGTTCAAAGAAAGTCTTTTAAGACAAAGCATGCATATCATTTAGTTTAAAGATGATTCTTGCAGCTAAGAAACAAAAAAATGATATTTATTGAAGAATTTTAATGATCTTATCCTCTGATAACTTGTGATGACATGCCAGAATCAAATAAATAACATTTTTAAAGAGCCTAAAGCAGTACAGTTGATTATACTAGAACTGTAAGAAAATGCTATTCAACGTATTTGTCCTTCATACCTAAGGTGCCCTGAATCAGTACATTTCTAATTCAGGAGGTTGTTCAGAAAGGCCAATGTATGTACTGTGTTTCCCGATTCCATGTACATACTCTTCCCTGCGCTAGCATTAGAATACTGAGGTCCATTCCTCCTAACCATTTCCCAAAAATCTTTTTGAGGATAACATTTATCCATTCATTCTTTCATTCATCCAACAAATACTGAGCTCGGACTATGTTCTATGTTCTGTGTTGGGGATATAGCAGTAAACGAGAAAGGCAAAGACAGTTTTTCCCTCAAGGAATTTACGCTCTAACTAGAGAAACCCACAATACGCATATAAACAAACTAATAGTTAAAATAATTTTAGATGTTGAAAAATCCTAGGTCATATTAGCTAGGGTGATTTGGTAAGGCCTTTTCAAGACAGATACACTTGAGCTGAGTCATGAGGGAGAAAATGAGCCAGACAAGCAAACGTCTGACGTAAGAAGTCTGCAGGTGGAGGAAACTGTAAGAACTAAACCTCTGAGCCTGGTGCAAGGTAAGAGACAGAGTAGGCAGCAGTGGCCAGACTGAAAAAGATCTTATAGGCCTTGGAAAGAAGGCCTTATTTTTGTTCATTTTCTTGTCTAATAATAATATAAGGATTTTTATTATGGGAAACATAAAATCTGATTTATACTTTTAAAATTTCATGAACAGAGAATGGATTCAAATCATGTGGAGTGTGGACTAGCCCTGGTCAGGTGTAGATTTGCATATGTGATTCTGTCCTAGCATTGTTTCTATTTAAAAGACAATATGTTGTGATAGTATGATTCTTTGTAGAATCTTTCATATTAGAGGTAAAAAAAAAAAAATGTTCTAGTCTGTTTCAGGAAAATCCTGAGACAGTATAGAAAAACCGCTCTCTGAACTGAGATGGTGCTGAGAGAACAAAGAATGACTCAGACAAGTCCAGCTTGGTGAGTTAAATGAGTTTATTAGGGTTTATGTACCCAGGGTGCTCACTGGTGGGTGGCACAGGATTTCTCCAGACAGTAAAATCCACACAGTTTCCCCCTTGTGTGAGTGACACATTGTTCTGTCATTGTGTCATTGCGTGTTTACATGTAAAATACATTAAGCATGCGTGGCCCAATTATTATATGAACTTCATATAACCCACATTATATTAATGGCATTATAATTTTCTATTAGGTGGGGATTTTAGTATTACAATTAATTAAACGGTACTATGGGACAGTTAAAGCAATCAGGGCTGATTTAAGCTGGTCACTTCAAGTAAGTGCTGAAGCATATCTCTTGTTCCTTATAGTTATCTTTGGTATTTGCTTAATCTATTTTGTAACAATATTGACCACTCCAAATTAACACAGTGTTTTTCCCTGTGTGGTGGAGAACTTGTATTTTTCCCTCACAGTCAGAAGACTTTGAGGTTGTTTCTTATCCCTACACTTTACTAAAATAGGCTTTTTATTTCTCTCCAGCCTTTCTTGCCAGAGTAGGGAGAAGCTTCCACCCAATGACCCAGCGACCAGTTAGTTGGCCCATGATTCTAGTAAATCTCTCCTCTTACTCCATCAAACCCAATCAACAAGTTGGGAATCTACAGGCATATGGTTCAAAGAGCTCACAGTCTCATTCACAGTCAAAAATATTGCAGAGGATACTCTGCAACAAGAGCTCTGCCATAGTGTGAACACATTACAACAAGGACAGACAGAAGAAAGAGAACAATTCTGATTTGGGAAAGTTAGGGAAGGTTTTAGAAAGGACGTTGTATTTCAGCAAAGCCTAAAGATTACTAAAATATTTTAGGCAGGAAAAGTATGAATATGAAATTATCTCCAAATTACAAGGAGAAGAAGCAATGTGAATTAAAGCATGTAAGTATGATCATACATGACTTAAAAAATAAAATGAAAAGCACATGACATCATCAGAATAAAGTGGATATTTTTAAGTCACTGGCAGTGGTATGAAATGAAATTGAAAAACTTGACATTTGTAGCCATGGCAAGGAATTCGATCACTAATTTTTCAGCCCCAAATGGAGAGTCAGTGAATAATTTTTGAGCATGATGTTGACTTTACCAATTTTTGTTTAAAAAGAATAATGCTAAGAAAGAGTGTGGAGAATGGATTGAAGGGAGCAAAAGAGCAAAAAATTAGCAGCAGAAAAACCTGTACTAAGTCTTTGACATTTTCTAGGTTAGATGTTAAGGGCCTGGACAATGGGAGATGGGATACAAATAGGAAACAAAGATGGATTCTAGAATTATGTTGGTGTAGAAATGATAGGGATAATATTATTGACTCAGGTTTACTTCTGAGGATAAGGGAGGTTAGGAAGGTTTATAAAGCTTCAGACTTAGACTGTTTGCAGGATGGCGATGCTAGTAACCAAATAATCTAGCACCTGACTCACCCAGGAGAGGTGTTCCAAAGATTATAGTCACTTGTTAGGCTAGAACTTCCTACAAATCTCCCCATACTCAATCTAACTTTTGTTTTGCATTTTAATAATGAATGTAAGGTGCAATATACTTTGTGCTTTGAGTTGGAAATATCTCCTGCCTGTTATTTTTGTCAGTATATTTAATACTTGTTGTCTACTTCATAGATGAATTAATTTTGATTGTGCCATTGCTTCTAATAGGCTATCAAGTCACATATTGTTTTAGATCCTGCTTTATAAAGCAGTCATATTTTTCACTTTATGGCTGATTCACATCATCTACTCATAAGTTTAGTTTTCTTCCATCTATAGCACCTATCTAAATGAAGATGATATGGAGTTGCAATATTATATCAGTAATATAAATTGGCTGCTATATAAAGTTAAGATATGCTCAGTTACAAATAACAAAAGAATAACCACAACTATTTTTTAAATGAGAGATTTTTATCTCATATTTAAAAAAATAGGGCAACTCCCAGTTTGATTAATTAAAATGCTAAATATCAAAGATAACAGTTTCTTTCAATCTTTTTGCACTACCATTTCCATCGTTACTGGGTTGTCTTTTTAGACTAGCTACCCTTAGATGCCCAAGATGATTCTCAGTTCTGGATAGCACAGAAAAACTAATGGTTCTTGTACTGTGTCCCTTTACAAGAGTTAGGAAACTTTACGGGGTGCTGTCAACTAGACTCCCCATCACATGTTATTGGTAAGTATTGAAACCCTTGCTCTGTCTAAGCCAGTCAAGTATAATGACAAGAATAAGAAGACCATCATGATTGGCTTAGACCCATTCTCCTCTGAAACGTATGATCATGTAATGCCTGAACAAAATCAGGGTTCTGTTTGCAAAGATGGAGAAGCATGAAACATGATCTTATAAATAGACAACCGATAGTATTTACCACTGCAGTATTCAGGAAGGATGTTTCTTTTGGAATATTTTGAGGTTTGTTAATTATACAGCATGATCTCTGGATAGATAACCCTCCCTCAATACCTGCCCCAATCTTGGATCCTCCAGTATCAATTGGTTACTCATTTGGAGAAGGGAGGGGAGACCAGATATCAGGGCTGTGACCTACTGGGACACAATCTAAGGAGTTTGAACGGTGCATTGGCAAATTTTAGTATTGATCCTTGTTCAACTCCTCTTCCAATGCCAACGATTTTACCATTAGGAATCTTGCGCATGTATGCTATTTTGTGATTGCTCACAGACTTCCCTAAAGCACTTCATTTAAGTATTCTCTTCCATTTAGTACCTTTGTGTTTCAAACTTACCTCTTTCATCAAAGTGTAACCTTCTTCTATTCTTAGAACTATTTCTGATTAACCAAAGAAAGAGAACTCTATCTTTGCATTCACCTGGAGCAGTGGGTTAAAATAAAAACAACATCTCTCAAGCAACAGAAATCTACTTTGATGATGGTCTGAAGCTTCCAAATATTATCCAAAAGAGGACACTGACTGAAGCAGAATTTTCTAGTTTGCTGCCTATTTGACATTTCACCATGCACTGCTAATATCACATCTCAAAATTAACACTTGCCTACCTCCATCTCTGTAATCCCCAAGTAAAAGAACATGTGTGAGAGGGTACTGCCACTGTGAGGAGCTGCCACCAAGAAGTTCTTGGGACCTGGGGCAGAAGCTGCAATGCAGAAGCCCAGGACCATGACGAATGGTACTTCAGGCACTAGCTAGTTTCAGTTTGCAACAGAACTGAAGTATGGAAACACTAGGAGATCATGGTGGAAAATCTTTGATTTATGGAGCGATCATCCTCCTCACATCTCTGGGAAACCATGGAGTAACTATTTCACAAACAATGATGTCCAGTTACCTAAGAATGGATCTGATTAATTTCTATGATTGATGAGCAGATGTAGTATAGTGATACCAGTCAAAAGATGAGTACTATGCAATTACTGCCAATGTAGTCTCTTCATGCAGGAATACAGCATTAAAACAATTAGAGATCACCAGCTCTGTATATATGTATGGGCAGAAGGAAATTCTGATGAAATCCCACGCTAGTACAATAAATATTATAAGCTTTGCAGTCTATGTATTTCCTGAAATTCAACAGGAAGTGTCAACTGAAGTGTTCTGAGCATTTAAAACAAGAAAACTTTGTTTAAAAGATTTTGATGGCAGAAGAGAAGAGTTAGGGTTTCCATTTATTTCATCTGTTTTCTCTTTTAGTTTTTCTGGACTTCACATCTGATTATCTTTCTTCTTGGAATGCCAAAAAAAAAAAATTGCTGTTAACTTGATAGAGTCTTAAAAATGATTTGAATTTTTAAAATGCATCTCCTGCAGTTATAAAGAGTTCATCTATGCCACTTTGTTCTTCACTATTTCAGAATGACTTCCTGCCCTCCTACCCACGGTGTGGCCGTCTCCGCTTGTCTGAACACAAGTGACATATTTTATGTATGAAGACTAAAGTGAAGTGCCATGAATCATTTCTTTTTTAATGTTTCCCAATAGAGCATTTCCTCTCCCTGTCAAATAGAAATCTACATCATTCTTTTTTAGATTCAAGCCTTAATGTATTTTCTTTCTGCTCAGAGTATTTTTCTATTTTACTTGGTTTCTGCATTGCTTCTTACATCTGGCTCCTTTGCTCCATGACTCTATGTGCCCACACTATTTCTTTGTAACCTGGCCTTGTGCAGGGATACAAGTCTCTCAAAAGCCCTAAATGTCTAAAAATATGACTATTTATGATAAGGTGGCATAGTGTAGAGGGCCTAATAACACAGGATTGTGAATTATAAAGTTTTATAAAATTTAATAAATGAAATTCGAGAAGTAACCATTATAATTGCCAAGAACAAAATAAAAGTTTCATTTCTTTTCCAACCATGTGTATAGTGTTATAGAACAAACACTAGCCCTAGAGACAGAAGATGCTACTAGCAAGCTCTATGAACTTATACAAGCCACTTTCTCAGTCTGGTCCTCTGCTTCCATGTTTATCGCTACATGAATCTTAAGCTGGATTATCACTGTGACCCATTTCAGGTCAAATGACCTCTGATTATTAAATTAATAGTAGGTTATTACATTTTTGGCTTATTTTATTTTTATCTTAATTAGGAATGGACTTTTTAATGGAAACATTCTTACATGGAATGTTTCTTTTTCTTACATGGAAACAACTTCTAAAGAACAAATTTGTAATTATGTTACAGGAGAGTCTCATCACAGGTTATAGATTTTAGGTAGTTTTCTGTAATGAGTTAGAAATTATCTTAGGAGGGCTTAGGGTGGGGGCAGTTACTTATGATGTTTATTTTGTTAGAGAATATAATATACATATTGAAGAAATTAAAGCAATTTGGGAGGATATTGCCCTGTTCTGTCACTCATTTTCAGAAGTCTTTCATTCTATATTTACTGTCTGAGTCTTAATATCAAAATTTGCTAATCATGCAGCAAATTTATTTGATAACCATCCATTTGCTACCCAATTTGGATAATATTGTAGAACAGGGTTCATTCTCCATAATGTATCCCTCTCTATCCAATCAATTTGTCTTTAGTTTGAACAATGAACATTTAGATAATTTGGATAGAAATGAATATCACTAAATTTATTCAGTTCCTGGAATTTTGGATAGTGAGAGTTTGAATGTAAGGGAAGGAGAAGGTACTACCTATTTTGGAAAGTACAGAGCCTTAATGAAAAGGGTATGAGACTTCATGTGAGGAGAGGTGGGTTCATTCAAGTCCTTTTTCTGCCATTTACCATCTGTGTGACCTTGAAAAAATGAACTAACATGATATAATATGTTAGGATCCGTAGTTGTAGGTAACAGAAACAAATACTGGCTAATTAATGAAACTTGTTTTACTGGAAGGATTTATATAAAGCACAGAGATGTAGGAGAAGAATGGACTGGAACCAATGACAGTTCTGGACGGTTAGAAAGCAAGAAATACAGAAAATACTTGAAAGCTGTGACAGCTGAAGGTATAAGACACAAGACACAATGAGCTACTGCAGCCATGTCCCCATGGAATAAATTACCTCTAAGTACTTTCCCATCTTTGCCAGATGCTCAAGAGAGAATGTCCTTGAAGAGAGAACAGAACAGATTATGACATACATGAGGCTCAGGTGTACTGAGGGGAGAGGTGGCCCCTTTGGCATTCACAAATGTCAGTTGTTCAGTCCCTCCAAGATGATTGAATTGAGAAGTACATCCTCAACAGAAAATTGAGGTGTTATACGGGAGTGGGCAAGGATCCTTGGCAGATAGAAATTGACTAATGTCCATTGCACAGCAAACTAACAAACACAAATTAATTTCTCTTCATCTTAAAAATTAGGTATTCACAATAATGATTATAGTATCCTATATTTAGCTCTAGAGTTCTAGCGGTTGTACTGTGAATTGTATAAATTGTAAATAGTAATTATGATACTATCTATACTCACCAATGAAGATATTTTATAGAGAAAGAGTATAACATTGTATGAAAAATTATATATATTTTTTCTGAAACCTTAAAGAATGGAGAATTTGTTAATGGTTTATACAAGGTGTCATAAGGTTATTTTAGTAGGTAGAAAGGTTTTCCAAAAGTTCTGTGATTTTCCCAGATTAAGAAATAGACACAGACCAAAAAGCATAACAAGAAAATGATTCCAATGTATAATTTTATTCTTACCTCTTAACGGTAGTCCCATGTTGGAATCTGCATAGCATGGCAGTTAGGCGCATTGACTTTAGACTGGGTCTGAATCATCCTACATTGTGGCTTATTATCTGTATAACGTTGAGTAAACTCTTTAACTTTTCTGTGCCTTAATTTTGCTCATATGAAAAATGGGGATGAAAATAGTTATGCATACTTCAAAGACCATTATGAGGATTATGTAAATTAGTGTTTGTAAGCACTATGTAAATGTAAAGTTAAAATGGACTTATATGTTTTTCTTCCAAATGTAGACTCTTACAAATTTACATAAATGATGATATATCAGATTATTGTTTTTCTTCAGTTTACTGAGTGCTTAGTATAAATCTCCATATTTAGTAGATGCTTAATAAATGTTGATGAAAAGTGAATGGGTATGTATGCAAGTGAAAAAAATGAATTTCTTACTGTTTGCATTTTCACTGTAATCACATGCAATGGTAGTAATAGTGGGTGATAAATATTCAAATTTTGAAGCTGGTATTATACTAATACTATTTGACAACTAGTACTAATTCTCTGTTAAATGGTTATTTGATAAGAACATGGAGAATTTCAATTAGTCATTAACTAGTGATTGACTAGAAATCTTACCAGAATCTGTTCATTTAATTTTGTCTTGTTCTTTAAAAAAATGAATCTATAATTTATAGCCCTCAGGGGAGAAAACAATATTGATATCTTCATGTAGCTCTATTAAATCAAATTCCATTTAGGGGGTATAGATGTTAAAACAACCTCATAATAAAATTATCCCACCCTTAAGACAGATACAAGAAAGACATATTTCATTAACTCTTTATTAGTTTCTTTGTTTTATTTTTTCCTTTTAG
>NW_012140191.1:670387-713648 GCF_000956105.1 Propithecus coquereli
TAACTAATTATGATCATTTTTATTTTTTCCTTTTAGTTTTGGTTGACACATAATAATTGTACATATTTATGGGACACAGTGATATTTCAATACAGCTATACAATATTTCATTATCTCTTAGTTAGTTTCTTTGTTTTATTTTTTCCTTTTAGTTTTTTACCAATCTCTAATTGCCTATCTACAGACATCTTATTCAGTTTTGGCCACACACATTTACTCAGAATCCCATAAGAAATTAGGTTATGTAATACATGGTTGATTTCCCTTTATGTGAGCTTGACAAATAGCAAGTGACAGAATTAGCCATCCAGGAACCCACAATTAAAGGATAGGGTTCAATCGTAACCATGTTAATCAGACTGGCAGAAATTTTTGTCCAGTCCTCGGATAAACTAGTCACAAAAACTACCATAGTCATCTTTGGTATGAAGAGAGGCAAGAATAATTTGTTAAAATGACAGCTCTAGCTTGAAGGATGTAGATGTTTACCTATTATGTTTTCTAAAATGTTTATAATAAGTTTTTACATCATTCAAGAACTAATCATCACGTTGATGTAAATTCTTTGAATTCTTGTATTATAAATACAAGAATAAATAAATGAGAAATAGTTAATGTGTGAGATTTGGGCTTCAGAATTTTTCAAATATTTAACTGCTTTCAATGAAAATGAAGCATTCATTATACACAGTCCTATTGGGTATGACAGTTTTATCTGATGATAAAAAGAAAGAGAAAGTTCTTTTTGTAATGAAGTATGTTGATGATGATGTCATAACTAGAGTGAATAGGAGTCAATTTTAATATTAATATGCTTTATCTGCTTGCTAAAAATGCATATTTCTGGGTGCCACTTCTAAAGTTTCTAATTTGGTAGATTTTTGAAACCATCCTTCTGGTGCAGAAGCTCAAGGACCACATTGGAAAACAGTGTCTTCATGTCAAGGATGCCCATGCCAGACATTTTTCTTGATTTATTTCATCCCTTGTGGTAATTGTAACTGGGTGGGCAACCCATCACCTGAGATGTAGCTTTCACTTCAGCCTCACTCTTGGGAGAAATTCATCTTGTTAACAGGATTTTGACTATAATAGCAGATAGCATTCTCCTCTGGCATTTTTGCCCAAACAATGACAGCGAGTGCTTTAAGTGATGATCCTTGGCACTACCCAAGACCTGTGAAACTGCTATTATTGTCAGTGAAAGGGTGAAGAAAATCAAGTGAACCTGGAAAACAGTAACCACATACCTTTAGTCACCTACACTTCCTCGTGATAAGATGGTCTGTCAGTGGCTGTACTTATTATGTCAGTGTAAATGACAGTGTACTGATTTACTCATACTCTAAGTTGCAAATGTGCAGATTAGAGAAAGCTACTAGCTAGCATTCCTTTTCACCCAAATTGCAGAGGAGAGATGCATTGACTCTATTTCTTTTATTACTTCTTTGCTGAGACCATTTAACACTAATGTGTGCTTTTTATCTTCATTCATCTTTTTGCTCTTAGTTCTGCCAGCATAGAGCCATTTCAGTTACCCTCCTCCTCAGGTGTCTCAGCCTTGCTATTAGAGCCATCCACTGCACTGATGTATTCTCTATTTCCCTAGAAAATAGTCATGTACAAGTTTAATGATTCTTAATGACATAGCAAAAAAAAGCCCTATAGAGACTTATAAACAATTCTTTAAAAGCACATAAGAATGACGTGTCACATTAGATGATAAGAATAGTTAATGATGTGACACAATTAATGGTCTTTGTTAGAACTGTCATTAATGAGGCTTGTTATTCTTTTCTAGTCACCAGTCATTGATTATGTATTAATATGCCTGTGTTAGTCAGAGTTATCCAGAAAAACAGAACCCATAGGCTAGATGGAGATTTAAAAAGAAAGAGATGTATTATGAGAGATTGGCTGATAAGATTTTGGAGGCCGAGAAGTCCCATGATCTCCTGTCTGCAAGCTGGAGGCTCAGGAAAGCAGATGGGATAGTTCCAGTCAAAACCTGAAGGCCTGAGAATCAGTGGAGCTACTGATGTAACTCCCAGTTCAAGGCAAAGTCTTGAGAACCAGGGAACTGCTAGTGTAAGTCCTGGAGTCTGAAAGCCCAAGAACTAAGAGCATCAATGTTAGAGGGCAGGAGAAGATGATGTTACAGTTCAAGCAGGGTAAGCAAATTCGCCCTTCCTCTGCCTTTTTATTCTATTCAGGCCCTCGGTGGATTAGCTGATGCCCATTTACATTGGTGAGGGGGATCTTCTTCACTCAGTCTACCTATTCAAATGGTAATCTCTTCTAGAAACACCCTCACAGATGCACCCCAAAATAACGTTTTACCAGCTTGTGAGCATTCCTTAGCCCAGCCAAGTTGACATACAAAATTAACTATCACACCATCCCATCTCTTTCCTTCTTTACATACTATTATCAGTAGAGTCCAAAATTAAGAGTCATAATCAAGTATTTTGGCAGAGAGAATATTCTAAATTTGGACGGACCTATGTTTAAATTCCGACCCCTTCTGTTACTAGCAAGTTTACTTAGCCTCTGTGAAATGGATTCTAACTTGTGAGATTATTCTGAGGATGTGAAAAATTGATAAGCTTAAAGTGGCAAATTGAGTCTCACTAAATCTATGTCCCCTTCTTAAGTATGTAGAGGTGAGAAATAAGCTGCTTCCTGATGCTCTCATGCAGTTATATTTATGTCATAGACTCCCTGTAGATAGTAACTTATATCGTCATGATAAAGTGCTTGGTGGCAAAGACAGAGCAGTGACTTTGATGCCATGGGGTTAGCATAAATAGGGCAAGTGGCTTCATTCTGTATATAGCCATGGACAGGAGGAGATGGATATTCCTTTGGATGCTTATATTTTGTCATTTTTTTAAAAAATTACATTGCTACAGAAATTATTTTTACTTCAGAATTTATTTATACTTTTTTTTCTACTAAGGAACTTTAGTCACATACAACAAAATTCACAATGCTAATGATAATGAAATTAGGAAATCACAATCAAGTAATACAGCAAATGGCCAATATGATAAATGAAAAAAAAATTGGCCTTATGTTTGTTTCCAAGCTCCTTTTATCTGGGGTAGTGTTGCAAAAGAAGTTGCAGTATTTTATCAGAGGGAAGGATACATATCATTTCTTCAGTTAAAATGAGAAAATTTTTCACATGGGACTTACATAGGATAATATAATGGCAATATCATCAATGATAAATTCATGACAAATATAGAAGCAAATTGATTATGACTGTTTATTTTAGATACTTAATAAAATCTGAAAATACAAGTGAGCATAATTCAGTGAAAATTATCATGTGCTCCAGGCGTATGTCTTTCTGCTTGTCCAAGTAAGAATTGGATCCAAATAAGAAGATATTCATAGAAGTGAATGGAGGATGGAAAGTCTTTCCATTAAACAACTCTTCCTGAATATTACTTGCATCAGCTGAGATTTTAAGAGTGGGTGATTTGATGTGGGCTAGTAGTGTCAGTGTTCTGCAGTGCTTACTGAAAGTAAGATCAGATATTTTAGAGACCAGCTAAATGTGTTATAAGACTGATATGATATTAGGAAAGTCAAGTATGGATCCATTGTTTCCTCTTCATTAATATCTCCCAACCTCTATACTTACTGTCCAAGAGACTTTCAAAATTATGTTTGATAATTAAAGATTTTATAAATTGCTTTTCTGTACTCTATATTTCAATGCTAAGGGTAATTTTTAAAAAAAATGTGTTCGATTGTCTCCATTTCCTGTTCCTGGAGCATCTCTCTCTGAACTCTCTCTCCTCTGACCCTCAGTGATTACTCACTTCATCAGAAGATGGGACCCATATTCTTTATTTCATCAACTGCTTATACTTCTACCTACACATTTACCTATTTCTCAACTACCTCTATCGCTTTTCGTCTAAATCACAAACAATGCAGGGCAATTCTCTTTTTTCTAGTCAAACCAGGTCAACCGAGATCGATCCTCTGTGTCCCCAGCTTCTATTTCTAACCAGACTGAGAGCTCTTCAATGCTAGTTATTGTGTCCTAACCACTTTGGTGTTCTCCAGCAGATACACAGGTGGCCTACGTATACTCTCTGGACCTTAACATTTTAGTGCACTAAAACCCACATCCTTTACCTGGGCTCACTTTAATGGCAGCTGCTCTGCTCACATACGCTGCATGCAGAGATCCTAGATCCTCCATCTGAGGTTCAGCCCTCTGCTGATGACTTATAAAAACTGATGTATAAAAAGTCCAGCCCTCTTGCTCCTCAGATAGGATAACTATAATGAACATGCTCTATATTGGCTCCCAGAGTTCACCAGCCCAATTAAATTCTAGTGACCCACCGTAGTAACTGGCTTAATGCTCCCTTTATTGGCTGTCATCTTTTCTCTGTCTTACTCTACTTTCCTCTTCTCCTACCTTGGTACTTCCCAGCATCAGGATTTGCTTTTGGAGAAATGTGGAAACAATGTTCTCTATATCCAATTCTGAGCCTATTACATAGTCAGAATGTTTTAAGTGTTGAATGAATGAACGAATGAATGAGATTAACAAACCATGAATCTTTCCATTTTACTTGAATTTATATGAGCTTAACTGTATTTTAAGGTTTTAAATAACTCAGTCACTACTCTTGCCATATTTTTGCACTACAAATAATTCAGAATCTTGTCTACATTGCAGTAAACTTAGATTATCTTTGCTATAAATTGCTTTATCATGTCAGTGCATATTCTCTCATGTTGGTATTTTTCTAGATTGTAAAAGGTTCCCAGAAGAACAAAGTATGTGCAGTCTACATACCAGGAATGGTTTACAAATAGCAGAAATTTAAGAAGTCATGCCAGCTCTATCTTCAAAACAGATCATGGTGACAATTGCAAGCTGTTGATGTTGAAAACATATCTTTGCAGTGCCTCCTAAATAAAAACCAAAAACCTTGTCAGAGAAGACACATCTTCACTAGGGAAAGGCCTCATTGGAATCCTTAGTTATTTCTTGGCTCTCTGGTGCCATGATGTCCTTGAAGTTTTTTGTAGTCATTGTCTTTCTCAATTTCTCAATAATTGTAAAGAAAGTTTGGTACCACGTCAAACTTCAGGATTTAAAGATGCTTTTCCCTCTGTCCTCCACAGTCCAGCAGAGGGAGCAGTGTGTCACCTAGAAAAGCTTCAGTCACAGACACACCTGAGCATTGAATTCTGTGAGCTAGACAGATGCTAGGATTTCAGTGAGAGGCTATCCCTCACAGAAGCTGGGAGCAGAGATTTAAACAAAAATGCTAGTGAAAATGGAAAAGACAGTCATTCATGTGATGGAATTTTAGAGATAGAGTCAAACTTAATCTGAAATCTCATTCATAATCAGTGTTTTCTATCAGTACACTGAAGATTCCTCTGAGAAAAGGAAATATTATTCAGGAGTAGAGAAAGACACTCTAGGGTGTTATAGTTCATAGACGTCTTCACATGGGTTAATCGTAAACCCAGGAGTTATGCTGTGGGCTCAGTTCCTGACTTTCACATATTAGCTGTGTGACTTTATTCAAGTGATAGAACACCTCGAACACTTAGACTCCTTACCTTAAATATGGGAATAATATGAATAATATCGACTTCCTAGTACAGTCGTAAGTACTAAATGAGATAATGCCCATAAATGGCTTAGCCTAGGTGTACCAATAGTATCCTAGTAAATGTTAGCCCTTGTTATTAGATTGATTAAAGTTATTTACCATGACCCTGAGGAAAAGAGATAGGCTAATGTGGATTTGAGTGTAAATAAAGAATAAGAGGAAATTGCAAAGGAAGGAAATTCTAGAGAGTAGATGAAATGATAGGTATTAAATTTTGGCAGCTACCCAGTATGTCCACTGGTATTAGGCACCTGAGAACTGAAGTATGAAGGTAGGAGAGGTCATCAGAAGAAGCAGGACCGTAATATTGTTTAAGTCAAGCACTGCCTCCTTTATATGTTTAACTGACTTGATTCTGCCAAGAAATTCTCCTTTCATTAGGATCAAAGGGTTCAAGAAGAGGGCGAAATAGCTAAACTCAATGCTGAACTTTCTTCAAGTTGATTTTGCTTTAGAGCATACAAAGCATGAAAACGTTGGCAAAGACATATGGACATTTGGCATTAAAGGTAGCTGGGAGTAAATGTAGACTGAGCCTCCTCTTTTGTGTGTCAATCTCACTTTAGCTCTGTTTAGCTATGGGCCAGCCCTCGAGACATAATTTGTCCCCCTGCTCCTACCTCAAGAAGCATCTTTGTGTCCATTCTGTTTGCTTATCTCTCAGGAGCAACAATCCTCTGTGCTAGGTTTTCTGGACATATATCCAGAGCTGTGTGAGACCAGAGATGGCCAATGCCAAAATAATTTGCCCATTCTGCAGTCTGATCCTTTCCCTTTTTTCCATCTCTACTGAATATCTTATTCCTCCCTTGAAAATCAACTATATTACATTCCATGGTCCGCTGAATTTCACCTGTATTTTTCCCTTCAATTTCATGCATGTATATTGAAGGGTTGTTGCTGTGGCAACCTTCTGTGAGGAAGCTTTTGAGCTGTTCTATTACTATATATTAAGGCAGATTATAGCAGAGAGGATCATTTTGAAAATAGAAATTTAACCAAATTTATGTCTAAAAATTTTAAAGCACCAGAACTCTGAGTATAAAAATATTCTGTAATTGAGTTCATCATTTACAAATATTATTAGTGTTATTATTCTTTGTGTTAATTTTTAACTTCAGTTTGGAAAATCATTTTCTTTTTTCTTTTTTTCCTTTTTTTACTCTAGAGCACACCGCAAATTGGTATCTGGTACAATTTTTCTCAAGTATATTTCTCAGTATGTGCCATAATAAGTGTCTTTCTTTTTATTTTCTTTGGTTTTAAATAAATATTAACTCATAATTTTCCATTTCCTCTTCTGAATTACTCTTTGTGAAGCAAAAATCCCATCTATAGAAAATGAATTGCATCCTCTGTTGCATCCTCTGATTCTGTCGTGTTCCAGTCTGTTCCTGGACTCAATGAGTTGCGGAAAAGCTATGATTGCTAACTGTGTCTCCCAAGTGGGTATCAAGAAACAGGAATGTTGGAAGTGAAGTCTAATCTTTTGTATTGTCTTTTCCTTCATTTTCGTAGCGTTTACTTATGAACATGTATTCTCCTGTTCTTCCAAGAGCAGTGTCTATGGCACATGCGTGCACACACACACACACATACACACATGCACGCACGCATACACTCCTCATTCAGAAAATTGCAGAGCACACTAAAGAAATCACATATTGTTTTCAGTGGGAAAAGTTTAAAGTGCCTCTTCCTCATGGTTTCTTTTTTATAGCTCTCTCACCCTCACAGTCCACATGTTTTGAATCTGTGGTTTTTGATCCTCATAATTTTTAGGTGACTAGACTGAGAATTCTGAGAGGAGGCGTTATCACTTGCTCCTTTTCATATTCCATAGCACAGGATCTGGCACATTAAAGGCACCTGATAAATGCTTTATTGTGTGACATAATGAATGCCATACAGATACTATGTCCCATAAATGCATTTATACATTATTAAGTATCGTAACCATTGTATTATAATTCACTGGAATTAACAATGTACAATACAGTGTGTACCTTACATAGAGTGGAATCAAATATATGGAGGTTAATATGTTTCATCTTAATAGTTGCTTTACATTTCTGGGCTTATTGAATGGATAATTAATTATCCTATTTTTCAATAATTATCTAATTTATGGTCACGATGATTGTTTCCCATTACACTTTTCCCCCCCAGGAAGTTATATAAAAATCATGTTTTTTTTTATCATAAATTGTCAAATATATCAGAATGACAGATTATAGGTACATATTCATTACAAAATGGACAATTTGGCAATATGGTGCAAGGTTTTTGTCTATATGTATGCATATTTTATATAATGCTTAATAAGTCTTACACTTTTAACTTCTCTGGTCCTCACCTCCTCACCTGCAAAAATGAAGAATTCAGCTAAATAGTTTCTCGCAACTGCTTTTGCATGTTAATTTTCCAATTCTGAGCATCTAAAGCATCTAAAACTCACGGCTATCTTCCAATTTGACTCTTCATGCTCTTCCATTATTCCATTTTCACTTATTATTCCTACCATTCATGTTATTTCATAAATCAACAAAAGAATATTTCTTTAAATCTCCCTGTCTTTTAGCCTCTCTAATATGTCATAAACTCTTGTTTGAATTTATTTCTCAAGGTTTTGCAAATGGCCCATATCCATTTCTCTGTAACAGTCCAATTTATAATCATATTTTGCTTGGAAAAGTACAGTAGCCTCACAAGAGGTCTTCCTAAATTTTCTCTTGCCCTATTGTAACCTCTTCTCACATGACATTCAGAGAGATTCTTTAAAAATCCCAATGGCTCATGTCATTTCCTATTTGAGATATCCCAGTAGGAATTAAAAAAACAGCTTTGTTAACTGTTGCAAGGACCTGATTAACCTAATCCGACTCCCATCTGTTTCTCCCTATCTTGTTACATTGAACCCCCATTTTCTCTTCAGTATTCCATATTGGGTATCTTTCAGTTTCTCAAATATACAATGTTCTATGATTCAAGTCTTTTGATATTCTATTTCCTCTGTCTACACCACATTGCCCCATGCAATTCCACTTCCACTAGTCAACTTCTACTCATTTTCCAATGTCTAGTCCAGGAATGCTTAACCAGGAAAGGCTATGAAGAGGCTCTGTACTAGACCAAGATGATATTACACATGCTGCTTATTTTACATGATATCTTAATCTGCTAGCACTCATCAAAGTGCTAAATATTTTATAGCTCACAAATATCTGTTTCTTCCATTAGGTGGGTAGCTCTCTGAAGGAGGAATTGTGACTATTTCATTCAATATCAGGTAAATTCTCAAGAGCATTTAGAAGTAAAGGAGAACCACCTGTTGGTAAGATGATACTGTCTACCACATTATAGATGACAACTCTCAACATAGGATACATGCTGTCCATCCCTGAAAAGTATTTTATAAAAATAGGATAATGTGATATATATGGTTTATAACTTGCTATATTTACCTACAAATTCAACAAATTGTCAATATTCCCATGTGATTGTAAAAATCTACTGCACCAATTTTTGTAAACTGTATAGAAGTTCATTGTAGGACTCAAATACTCTCATTATTTTTACCTGTTTTATTTTGTTTCTTCTTTTGTTTTTGATACAACAATTCCATAATCATTCGGAACACTATACTTGTACCTCTATGTACTACCATGATCATTGTCAAGGGCAGTGTTCTACAAGTTGTTTATCTGGTGTATCCCTAAGGCAGAGAAGAAAAGAATGCAAGCTACACCTGAAGTGGCTCTTACAATAATGGGACATTATTTCATACATGTACACATATGTAATATACATACATTATATAATATTTCATATGTGCATACATTTATAATATTTTCTTTAAAGTGTGTATATTTGAAATACAATTTATAATATGTGTTTTAATAATACATTTTGAAACTATTTACTAAAAATACTAATAATTGCCTTGTTGTTTCACTGTGTGATAAGATGATGTTGCATTGAGTCCATACATGTTTAAAAATTAGACCAATTTCCATAGCATATAAAATTCAGCATCTTGATAAATTTTTATATCCTTCTTGGTATCATGATATTTCAAGAAACACACATATATATGTGGGTGCAAATGACAATAATATGTTCATTACTTTATTATTCTTTTATGATAATTCATGAATATAAATGGCAGATTGCTACTGAAAGACGACGTGCAATCATTTCAGTCCACTCTGTGGAAATGTTGATGGTTTCATCTTGGTTAGATGTGAAGACACCTGGGTATTGTGGTGGATTGAAAGAATCTCTGATGTACTTGTAAGACTATTTCAGTATCAGAAACCAAACTCCATCCTTTTTTTATATGCAAATGAACCAAGAGTCACTAATGATTCAAAAGTACGCATCAGCAACATTTCTTACTCAGCAGGCAAACTTGTTTTCATTGTGTTTTGTCACATGTAAAAACAGCCACCCATTCTCACTTTTAACATTCAAAATTTTAACAAACCTTTAAAAATAAAATTCCTGAAATAAGTTAACTATAATTTATTATTAAGGTTAATAAAATTTTGTTGATCTTATCTAGATGTTTTCTCTTTGTTTTTATGTTTTCTTTCTTTCATAACAAAAAATATCAGTATAACAGAGTTTAAAAACTCTGTCAGAACATTCTTCTCACTAAATCAGCATATATCTCCCTAGGAGAACTAGTTCTTAAAAATTTTCTTTATTTCATTAAATATTTATTAAAAATGAATAATCAAGCCATGTTTCCCTAAAATTAATTCTATTGAATGCAATGAAAAAGAAATCAAGAAAAACACAACCTTTGATGCAACATGTATTTGATGAATAATGATGAAGTGGATTCTGGTACATAAAGGTTTTGATGAAAACTATCACTTTCACAGTTCTTTAATGTCAAGTTCATTATCAGAAGCCTCAGGTAAATATAATGACCAACACTTGAGACTGATGATTTATGTACTGCATTTTCCTACCTATCTCGTCTGTCAGTTTTCAGTTATGCATCAAATTGATGCTTTTAAACACAGCTCTACATTCTCAATTAAAATTATACTTTTTAATGGATATGAAAATTGATATTAAAATTACTCACCCCCCTCATTTTTTAACCTTTGCAGTTAATAAGTAGCTCCGAGATAAATATTACTAAATATACCTAATTGCAACATTCACATGGGGTTTGACTAAATGCTTCTTTGCGTGGTGAGTCAAACCATAGAGAAAAATTACAAATAATGATATTTAGAAATATGAATTTTAGTAAACTCTTCGGACTTTCTGAGAAATCACACTATCTAGCCTATTTGCCCAAAGCAGTCAAGAGTAGTCATTTGCTCAACTCACTTTGACTGCATTTTGCAGGGTTCACTAATATGAAAGTTCTGCATTGATCAATCTATGCTCATAGAAATATAATTCTTTTTGATGTCAAGAAAAAAATGAATTCTCCCATATCGAATCAAGATGCTGATAATTTGAATATCTCTTGGGACACCATTGTAGTATCCTATAGGGTACACAGAAAAATCAAGTTTGAGAAGAGAACCACAGGGTAAATTTTAGAAGTGGTTGTCATTACTGGATTGGAGAATACTTCTAATTAAGCATTTGATTTATTTTGTCAAATTGTCTACTTGAAAGGTGGTACAATTTTATACTTATTGCCAAACCAGTAATTAATATGAGTGTTTGTTTTCCTTCCTGTACGAGCACCAGTGGGTTCTTCTACTTTCAAAAATCTTTTCTAGTTTTTTGTTGTGTATTTTTTATTTTATTATTGATTTTTTTTAGAGACAGGGTCTCGCCTTGTCATGCAGGCTGGAGTAAAGTAGTGCAATCATAGCTCGTGGTAACCTAGAACTCATGGGTTCAAGTGATCTTTTTGCCTCAGCCTTCCGAGTAGCTAGGACTATAGGTGCACACCATGGTGCCATGTCTGGCTAATTTAAAAATTTTTTTTTCTTTTCTTTTTTTTTTTTTTTTTTTTGCACAGACTGTGTCTTGCTGTGTTGCCCAGGCTGGTCTTGAACTCCTGGCCTCAAGGGAGTCTCCCTCCCTCTACCTCCTGAAGTGCTGGGATTATAGGTATAAGCTACTGCACCTGGCCTGTCTTTTATTTTTATATGAAAAACAATCTCTTATTATGAAGGGCAGCCTAAGGATAAAAACAGAAAAGATATTGCAGTTGACAATATGCATACCACAAAAAAAGTAAGGGTCTTTGACTTGAATATAAGTAGGAGGACATAGTGATACATAAGCCCCTAGTCTTTTTCAACAATTGTCCCTCACCGCCAGCTCCCCCCTCCCACGCCCCAGTCAAACCATCTAAAAAGCTGTTAAAGTCAGTAGCAAAATATTATCATCATTACACTAATTCGATTCTGGAAAGAAAAAGGCATTATTCCTTCTATACAAAGACAATCAGTAAACAACACACATTCACCATGCCTAGTGGACTCCACATTCAACATCTGGTGACAGTGAGCATCCTTGTCTTTTTCCAGTTTTTAGTGGGAATGCTTTCAACTTTTCCCCATTCAGTATGATGCTGGCTGTGGGTTTGACATATATGGCTTTTATAATTTCGATATCTTCTATGCCTAGTTTCTTGAGGATTTTTATCATGAGAGGGTGCTCAATTTTGTCAAATGCTTTTTCTACATCTACCGTTGAGATGATCATATATGGTCTTTATCTTTGCTTCTGTTTATGTGCTGAATCACTTTGTTCATTTATGTATATTAAAGCATCCTTGCATCCCTAGGATAAAGCCAACTTGGTCATGGTGGATTATTATTTTTTATGCAGTGTTGAATTTTGTTTGCTAGTATTTTATTGAGGATTTTTGCACTCATGTTCATAAGGAATATTGGTCTGTAGTTTTCTTTTTTTCTTGTGTCCTTTCCTGGCTTTGGTATCAGGGTCACACTGCCTTTGTGGAGTTCCACCTTTGTGTTGACTTTGGACAGTCTGATGAATATGTGTCTTGGTGATTGTCTCTTTGTGATACATCTCCCTGATTTTCATTGAGCTTCTTGTACCTGGATATCTAAATTTCCAGCAAGACCAGGGAAGTTTTCCTCAATTATTCCCTCTGCTAAGTTTTGCAACCCTTACGAATTTTCTTTTTCATCCTTAGGGATTCCTGTGATTCTTATATTTGGATGTTTTACATAATTCCATATTTCTTGTAGGCTTTGTTCATTCTTCTTCTCTGTTATTTATTTTTGACTTACTGAGTTAATTCAAAAGAATTGTCTTCAAGTTCTATGATTCTTTCTTCTGCCTTGTGTAGTCTATTCTTAAAACTTTTTGCTGTGTTTTGTATTAAGTGAATTTTTTATTTCCAGAAGTTCTATTTTTTTTTTAATATGTCAATCCCTTCAGTGAATTTTTCATTCATTCCCTTCATTGTTTTTCTGGTTTCTTTTAGTTGGTTTTCCATTTTCTCTTGGATTTTGTTGCACTTCCTTACCATCCATATTTGAAATCCTTTATCTGTCATTTCAATATTTTCATTTAGGTTGATATTCACTGCTAGAGAGCTAGTGTTCCCTTTTGGGGGGGTCTTTTCACTTTAATTGTTGATATTTCTAGAGTTCTTTCATTAATTACTTCTCCTCTGGAGCAGCTGTTGCTTCTTATTTTTGGATTTTCTTTATTTAGATGGGGCTATCCCTCCAACCCCCAACTCATATGTGTATATTTGTAGCTAACATTGGTAGGAACCTTTGGCTTTGCTTGTGGGTGCTTTAATGGCTATCTAGGTTCTAGGTTCTAGTGGATGCCTTTGTTATGGATATCCTTAGTGTGGTGGTTTTCTCAGTTGCTAGTTGTTTGTAGGCTGTAGCAATGGTGAACTATGTTAGTGGGCCAATTCCCTGTCTCTCTTTGATGAGGGAGAATGAAGGTTTTTGAAATCCTTCCTTTTTTTTTTTTTTTTAACAATGTGTATTGTAATGGCATGCCCAGTTTAATCTCTGAGACAGTAGGTGGTGCTTGTGGGTGAGAATCCATCACACCCTATATGATTGAGTCAGTAAGTAAATGCTGTAAAGAGCTGTGCAAATTGACCTACCTGTCAGTAGGTGGTGCTTGCCAGAAGGAACAAGCTGCAGTGTTGTTCTTGGGACCTGTGACTGGCTCTAGTCTCTCAGGAGAAGGACTTGAATGCCCTAGGTGGTGGGTAGGGCCCTGGAACTTCCAGTTGAGTCCTTTTTCTCTGTCACAGCAGAGGAAGGTGGGGAAGTGAAGCTGGGCAGGCCTGGGTTGGGTGAACTTACCGTCAGGCTCCACAAAAGATGGCAAGGGAGCTGTTTCAGCAGGGATCAAAGGTCTGTTCCCAGTTTCTGGGTAAAGCTGCCAGTGTGGGGCTGAAGTGGCCCCACCCAACTAGAAAGTCTGCTTGTGGAGGTGAGGCCATCTGAAATTCACAGTCTGGCTGTCAGGAGTGGGTTTTGCTCTTTTCCCTTCTGCTCCACGATTTCCTTCTGGTGACTGCTGACAGGGAAGAACTCAACCTAGCTGAGCTCCCCTGAAATTGTGTTGTGGACTACAGAGCTTCCCTGCCCAGGATCTCAGCCTGGGCTGAGAGTGTTGCCTTCCTGTGGGGGGAGGGATGCTTCGCGAGTGTGCTGGGGCTAGGACCCACACTGTCCTCTCCTCTCCATTCTGCCATGCGGGCTCTCTTGCCTCCTGAGATGAGTTCAAAAATCTCCCCTCTGTGTCCCTCAGCAACATGATCAAGACCTGGCGGTATGGGATCTGGCCTGCAGGCCTGTCCCTGAGCCCCTAAAGATGAATCTCTGACCACGCTAGGTAGAAGTATGCTTATCCAGAGTTGTCCATGAGGTGCTCAAGCAAGTTTGACGTCCCTCCACTTTGGAGTGTGCCCTGTTCTGATGCAGCCATCATGCAGGCAGCACCAGGGAGGACCACTGAGACTGCAGCTCACAGTCTGAGCACCCCTTAGTCCACTGCAGGACCTCAAGAGGAAAGGTTTGAGTCCCACTCTCTGGGAAAGCCCTGGCGTGGTGGCTGAATTGTCTCTTATTAGCCACAGGTTGGGGAGGGGAAACGGAGGAAAAGAGTGTGGATGGAGGCAGCTAGCACTCTGGTAGTCTCTGTCCCTCCCTCCAGATGGCATCCATCCCTGAATGTCCAGGTTCTGCACTCACGCAGATCCCCTGGGACTCACTGGACCCCTGTGGCTCCCGCAGTCTGGGCAATAGTTGGGAAATGTTTGTGGGAATGAGTGAGGCAAAAGCCGAGGAGTTAAATCCCTCTGGGGAGGACAAAGGTATATGGTGGGTAGAGAAGCAATATGGTACCTACCATCCTGGTTTCGGTTTGTGGTGACAGGAAGCGCCCCAGCGGTGTTGGGAGGCTGGTGCTTTGTCCACAAGAAGCTCCCAGATCGCTGGCCATGGCAGCTTTTATGCTCCTGGGGGTAGAAATTCTCTCCAGCATCTCAGGAACCTGCTATCAGAGATGCACGAGAGGGAGAAATAAACCACTCCACCTATCCTTTTGGGTGGACTTTAAATCTTTTGGGGGTTGATCTCTGCTGATATCTTGCTCCTTCTTGTTCTGTTCCCCACTTTCTTCCTATGGAGTTTCTTGTAGGTTCTGGCATCCTTCCTTCAGAATTAAACCTGATCTATGTTTGTTCATTTTTTCTCTTTCATCTAAAACTTCTCCTCCTTACTGAGACACTTTGGCAGCTGATGTCTGTGGTCAGCCATCTTGAGTGTGTGTTTAGTTTTTATGAAGTAAAATCTATCCATCTTTTCCTTGAACATATTGGTGATATCCTCTGTTATTAAGCTTATAAAGCCTTTTTTTAAATCTAAAGATCAGTTAAACACTTTTCTATATATTTTTACATTTTATTGGTTTATTGTAGTCCTCAGCTTAGAGTGGTCAGGACTTGGTCAATGACTTCCGGCTTCTCTAATTTTTGCCTCAAATTTCAACTCTGAAACAATCAGAGAAAGCCAAATATTCTCCCCAAATTCATCTCATAAGATACCCTACTTCCAGTTAGCTCACCTCCAGCTTCCCCATGCTAACAACTTTCAATCAAAGCATAACTGAAACATACCCTTTTTTCCCCCTTCACTGTATAACTTTCCCACTTCCCCGCCTGCCTTTGAATCTCTGGCAAATGCAGTCATGGTGATTGACTCCCTTGCTGTAGAAAGCTGTGAATAAGTAGCCTCTGTTCTCATTTTGTGATCGCCATTTATTCTCACAATGTCATGTATCTTGAGCCTAAATTCTTTGTGGATTTTTGTCTTCTACCTTTGAAATTAGAATCATATAAAATTATCATGATATGTTCAGCTGTAGATTGGTTTTTCCTCATTAGTTTTTTGTGGAATTTTGTGATTCCTATTGAGACACACACACACACACACACACACACACACACACACACATACACCACATACACACTCTGTCCTTTTCTCATTTCCAGAACATTTTTTTCCATCTTTTATCACATATTGTTGCTTTTCTTCCTGTTTTTATATTTCTTACTTGGAGGCAAGTATCATTCTTGTTTAGGCCTCCGATCTTAGAATTCTGTATCTTTTACCTTCTTTGTCGTGGTTTCAATAGTGTGTCCTTTTTGTTCATATTCTAGTCTGTTTTCTTCCCAAAACAGTTTGTGTGCTTTTATTCTACTCTTAGTAATATAAATTTTATTGTGTCACTATCTTTTGGTATTTCCTACACTCTTATTTCTTCACCCATCCTTTTTGTCTCTCCGCTCCCATTTAATTTTGTTTAAATTTTACCAATATCTGGACTGTGTCCTTTACAATATTATTGAGGACATCAAGCAAAAATCTTCCATTCTTTTCTATTTAATTCACATGAGTAGTTTTCAAACTACTAGCCTCAACACCAGGGAACCACTATCAATCCATGGTTAAGAAAGAGATGATCTTTAAGGTCAAATAATTAAAACATGACTTTTCATTCTTCCTAATTATTCTGGGTTGAATCAATCTCTTACTTCCTATTTCTTAATTTAAGTACCTGAAAGTAGAAATAATAATACTTACCTATTTGGGGCTATTAAAAAATTCTTCTTTTGAAGTTTGTTCATAAGCTGAGCATAAGTTAGAATATTCTTCCCACTTTCTTTTTGTCTGTCTGTGACAGTGATCCTCAAACTTTAGCTGGCATGAGAATCCTCTAGAGGGCTTGTTAGAGCTCCTGATTGCTGGGCCCCACCAGCAGAGTTCTAATTTAGTAGGCTTGAGGTAGGGCTTGTGAATTTGCTGAATTTACATTTCTGACAAGTTCTCAGGAGATGCTGCTGCTGCTGGTCCCTCATGGTCCCAGGACCACACTTCTGAGAACCTTTGCAATATCATTTTTGGTTATTGTTGGGTTTTTTTGTTTGTTTGCCAAAGATAGAGCACATGATGCATAATTAAAACTTCTGCCTCTTAATAAATTATGAGCAATAATAAAGTTAGTGAACTTTCTTCTGTCTGTTGACATATGATTTTAATTTTATCTTTTGTTCCAGCGATACTATTTGGTTTTGCCTTTTTGAATTTATTCATAGACATTTTACAGAAAGTATAGAGGATAGATATTCAAGCTAGAAAATCTTGTTACCGTATTAACTAGGGATGTTTATATTTCTGTACAAAGTTTCATCAAAGGTGGAAAGTTAATTTGTCTCTTCTGATCATAAGTTCCCTGTTACAAAAACCATGTCTTAGATCCAGGTAATGATGTATTGTAACTTAATGCTGACAAATAGTAACCAAAAGTAATTAAAAAAAATATTTTACATAGCATTTGATAGTTTATAAGTTGGTTTTACACATGAAATCTCATTTTATCTTCACCACAAACATGTTATTTTGGTCTTATTTTCCATATTTAAAAGTAAAATTACTAGGTTGATAAATGGTAGCACATTGCAAAGCCAAGTTTATACCCATATTTTCTGATTCTAATTCCAGGGCTCTCTCAACCACAAAGTAGATAGTGTATTACAAAGTCCATATAAAGACTATGGGTGAACAATCCCATTGAAAAATTAATTAACAAGATATGCCACGCTGGGGTACAGAAATAGCTGGGGTGAAAAATAGCAGGGTGCAGAACTTACATTTGCTGCATCACACTTGGCTCTGTCCCCCAAGAGCTTTCACAGCATGGACCCTCCTTGCAGTGTTTTGTTACTGTATAAGCCAATTTAAACTTGAAGTTTATGTTTATGGTGATAGGCACCTGAATACCATATTGAGCAACTTGGCATTTTTTATATGACTTCCAAAATGTCAGTTAAGACTATGTGGACTATTTGCGTGTGCATATAAAATTTATACATGTTACTTTTGTACATATATATATATATATGTTATGTGTATGTGTGTGTGTGTTTTCCTTTTCTTTCCTTCCGAACAAACAAGCCCAGATTGTCTCTTTTGGTGGTTTAGCCCAGTGGTCCCCAACTTTTTTTGGCACTAGGACCAGTTTCATGGGAGACAATTTTTCCAAAGATCGGGGTTGGGGGTGGGAGATGGTTTTGGGATGATTCAGGTGCATTACATTTATTATGCACTTTATTTCTATTATTATTACATTGTAATATACAATGAAATATACAAATCACTATAATGCAGAATCTAATGCTGCCACTGATCTGACAGGAGGCGGGGCTCAGGTAGTGATATGTGCCATGGGGAGCAGCTGTAAATATGGATGAAGCTTCACTCACTCACCTGCCACTCATCTCCTGCCGTGTGGCCCAGTTCCTAACAGGACACAGAGCAGTACCAGTCTATAGTCCAGGGGTTAGGGACCACAGGTTTAGCCAAATCAAAGGGGAGGCATTATAACATATTAATCAGGTCTAAGATTTGTCTCTATTTCCCTTAATCTTCTTTGGATCTAGTTCAGTTTCCGTGGTGGAGGGCCTTCTCCTCTTTCTCACCGTGTTGGTGTGGAAATTTCATTTCTAGCCTGGCTTTTGTTTTTGTATCAAGCTTGGTACTATGTAAACATTTCATTCTCTTCCTCAGCATGATTCATAAAAAGAGCTTTTCCCTACCTAATATATTAAGTGAAGGTGGAAGGTGGACTTGATAAATTATGAAAGGATAGCATTAAGGGTTAGATTTCTGATCTTGTTTTTGCTGATAAATGGAAATTTCAAGCTTTAATAGTATGTTTTCTATCTTAAGCTCCTGGGATTCTCACTATTTAGCTTTTGCGACTGGATGAGAATATGTAGTTTTTATTTGCACAAAAGATTAATTTTGTTGCTACGAGGTTGATGCCATTCTGCTTCTTGAACATATTTTACTTCTCAGTTCCTGTAGGAAGTAGAAAACTGGATAGCACTCCCTCTCATGGTGAGTTGGCAAGGATCCCTTAACTCGATATGGCGATATTCTAGCAGTGAAAGCAAAGTGTTTTAATTCATATCCCCTAAGCTGAAATTTTCTGCCTACTTCTCAGTTACCTCTCTATTGTTCATATAGGTAGGGGCAAGCTGGTCCTTAAAATCTATTAATTATAATTTTAATTAGATGATTCAATTGCATGTAAGCTATTACAGACTCCCTTTTGGGGTGACTGTATAGCATATTCCTCTCTTCTCTGGGAACTGCTCCTGTAGTCTCATTTGTACCACGCAATATTGTCCACCTGACGATGACTTACTGATTAAGTTGGATTTCTGTTGGACTACAAAATGACTTTGGATAACTTGCTGATTTACTTTTTTTCAGAAAATGTTCAAATTAGTTATTTGAAATATTCAGGCCTTTGCTTTAGTGTATTTTCTGGATTAGTTTCAAATACATAATACAATGATTAGATCTTGTTAAATTAATAGTGATTAGTCATTTACATGTAAACAACTCCTGAATATTTATGACTTGGTTATACACAAGTGCAAATGGTATGAGTAAAAGCTAAAATAAATTTTATAGTTGGACACTATGTCTTGATCTCAGCAATGTGCAATCAATTTTTTCATCTTTTTCAGAAAGTTAGTAAGTTCTTCTTGGACAATAGTAAAATAGAGGCAATTTGCATAGTGGTCAAATCTGTAGGCTGTGAAGCCAGACTGAATTCTATCACTAGTTCTGCCACATCCTACCTGTGTGCCCTTGGACAAGTTGCTTTTATACTCTATATCAGCTTCTCTAAAATGGGTATAATAGTAGTATTAATACCTGCTTAAAATTCTTGGGACATTTAAATGCATTAAAACATTCAAAGTGCTTAAAATAGTACAGTACCTGACACATAGGAAAATTATTATTACTGTTACTATTATCATTATTATGAACATAGAACTATTTAGCCTAGATTTTCCCAATTGTTTTTCTTAATAAAAGTATTTAGAATTTGGCTATAATATGTAAATCTGCCACATATAGACTATGAAGATTTACAGCTTTCTTCCAGCATAGATTCATGAAGGAACATGTGTTTTATTCAGAATTGTCTCATGATAACACTTTGAGTTCCATTTCAATCTAGTTAATTTAATCATTTTCATAAATGTGCCAGGGCTACATGAAACCCCAAAATTATATTCTCATAAACCATAAAAAGCTTCCTGATCCATGTGCCAAGACCTTCATGCAAGAAAGGGCAAAGCAACACTTTAAAAGAATTTAGCACCATTACAAAGCTACTTAGAAGTACAGCAAGTGATATTGGCTGCAAACCATCATCTCTGTTAGGAAGCTTGGAAGCAGAATATCACTGTGTCCCACAAAGTGTTATAGCACATATGGTGAACTGTTCTTTATGAAGGCTCCTGAGAGGTGATCTGTGTTTGGGTCAAGATAAGTTTGGCTTTGTATTTTCTACTCTGCTCTGGCAAACAGCCCCCCCTCCTGCCCTTATTTCAAAAGGATTTTACCCTGGGGGGAAAAAAAAAATCCCAGTAAAGCTGTAACAGAGGGACATAAAAGGCATTATATAAATTTATGTCCCAATTGATTTTAGTTCAACCCTCATTACTTTTTGTGGATGTGCATATCATTTATTTTTTATCTCTAACAGATTTAGGATATGATAGGTTGTTTATTAGGAATGAATTCATGATTATCTTTATTTTTCCCTTTAGATCTGGGAGATAACTATACATTTTTTCAGCTTTTGGCTGAAACAGCAGTTTCCTAGTTATGTGTCCTTGAGGATAACCTGGAGGGTGAAGTGGGCCTGCCAGGGATAAAGTGATGATAAAGTATGAGTGTAGTTCACAAACTAGAATCAATACAAAATCTAAACCATTCCTGACAAAGCGTGGGTCTCCCACTGTATGGAGCCCTGAGAGATCCTGCAGTTCTTTTACAAACTTTTATTGAAACACTATTACGTGCCAGAGATTGTGTGAACTGGTCTGAGAGATCCATGGATGAATCATGTATTCTCTTTTTTTCAGAGTGTCCATGGTTTAAGAACAGATCTAGACTCACAAAATATAAATAAGAGCATGACGTGAGGAATACTATGTGAGAGGTAATCTAGAACATGTAATTTGAGTACAGAGCAAGGAGAGATTACTTCTGTGTGAGAGTTCAGGTGCTGATAAGAAGAGGTTTTCAGAGGAGTTACTGAGCTGGATGTTGGAGAATAAATAATAGTTTTCGAGGCAGAGGAATGGGGTCAGGACAATTGAAGCAGAGGAAGAAACATGTATAACTGCATGGAGTCAAGAGGAAACATGGCATGCTTGGAGAAGAGTGAGACATTCAAAGTGGTCAGAACCTAGAAATGTGTGACAAAACGGTAGTAGAGGAAAATCAGCTCAGAGATGGATTAGGGTCTGGTCATGAAGAGCTGTGGAAGATGTACTGAGCAGTATGATTGTCTCATTGGCAAAATGAGTGAATAACTTTTTGATTTAGAAAGATAACTCTGGCAATTGTGTCTCAAGGATAGCTAGAAGGGGAAGAAATTCATGGCTGCATGTTCAAACAAGAGGCCGTCGTAATGCTCCTGGTGATTGCTGACAAAGATCTTGGTGTACACAGTTACATAATACAAGGCAAAGAGGAAGCGAATTCAGAGATATTTTAGGAAGTAGAAAAGATATATATGCATCACCAATTGGATAACAGCTGGAAAGAAAAGTTGAGAATAAAACTTTCAAGTTTCAAGCTAGGTGGATCACAATTAATGAGAATATAGGTAGAGAAAGACATAGTACTAACATAGATGAGAATTTCAATATTAAACTGCTAGTTTGGATAAGTGTGTTGTTGACTCAAGAGGAGACAACTAATGGCATTTAGAAATAAGAGTTTGGGGCTTAATAGTGAAGCCTGACATGGATACATCAACACATGGAAAGTCATTAGAGTCTTAAGAATGAATGAAATCAACCAAGGAGGCATGTAGATTAAGAACACAAAAATGACTGATCAGAATGATCTGATCTGATTAGATGATCCAAAAAAAAATTCAGGGAATTGTTTTGTTGAGATGCTTTTGTATGCAATGCACAAAAAAACTGATTTAAACTGGCTTAATCAGGAGAGGAATTATCTCAAATGGGAGAAAGTCTAGAACTTAACTTCCCAATTCTGGTCACAATGATTTTTCAGCTTTAAACTCTTCCCCATTTTGGCTTCCCTTATCAGTACCAAATGGCTGCCAGTAGCAATTGTGGTTGTATGCACGAGGAGGGAAAGAGGCAGAGAAACATTCCCTTAACCATGAAAATAAAAGCTTCCCTCCAGACTGATGGGACCAACCAAACCATATGCTCATCCCTGGTCAAATAACAACCACTGGGGAAAGGCCATTTCAGCTCAGAGACATGTGGCATAGGATTACCATAATTGGCTAGGAATAATTAGGACCTACTGGATATGACCTACATTGGAGCTGAAAATGCTGTCAACTCCCTCTAGTCACATGGCCTGAACTGGGAGAAGTACATAGCTGGACAAAATGCTGATTATATTAGGAAGGAGTGATAAAGGGGATGGTTTCTAGATAAGCAAGCAATAGTCTCTACCACTCTGGTATTCTAAAGGACAGAATATGACACTTTATGCTTGTTGACAATTACCAAAATTCAAGTTCGCTGATTTTAGCTTTATATATAAAATTAGGTATTTTTAAGGAATTTTTTAAAAAAAATTTTGGGGGCAGAAAGGAAATGGGGCAGCATGTGGGACGATATTATTGTACCACATTACTTTTCTGAGAGCAGGACTTCAGGCAGTATTTGTAGATAATATCTAACATTTGTTAAGTACTTTCTCAATCCTAGGTACCTTGCATAGTTCTTTACATGAGTTATCACAATGAATCTCTCAACACTCCAATGCAATAGATATTCATCTTTGCACAGTATCATATCACCAGCATGTGAGTGGAATCAGGGCTGAAACTCAGCCCATATAATTCTGCAGATCAAAAACTCAGGGTCTGTTCTCACTTCTGACACTCCTGCCATCATGCACCACCACTATCCACCAACCACAAACAAAGCAGGGGTTTGAAAAATTGTGTGAGTTGTCAGGCACCCTGACAAATGGGTTAGAGTTCAAGATAGCTTGGACTGAACTCCAGCTGAAAAAAGGAAGCAACAGCCAACCTGGCTGGGGTTAAGAGAAGGCTACTCCTTGATAGGCATAGAGGTGGCCAGGGCTTAGCCTCACATCTGAGACCAATAGTTGCTAAGACTAATGCCAAATCCTCCTGTTGAGGGATGGAAGTTCTTATTTGAGCTTGGATTGGCTCAAGGACTTTGAAAGAACTTTTCATGTAAACAACATAAAAGCGTATAGTTGAGAAGGTCTAGAGAAGGTGAGTTTTGATAATACACTCAGTCACCAGTTGCTAAGCGTCTCCAATACTAGCTAATTGCCCACTACCAGCCTTTGTCCTCCCCTATTGAAGGGGTTTACTGATAATCTCACCTATAGGTTGAAAACAACGCCAGTTCCCAAATCAAATCGTTTAAAGCCCTGTTTTATGTTTTCTTGGCATCTTAACTGCCTTGCTTCTGGTAAGACTTTAATATTTCATCCACCAGCCCTATTTAGATCCCATAGTGTAAGGCAGATTTTATTTTGGTATAATCCTGACTTGGAACTTAAGATAGTAATGCTGAGTCCTCCATTGTTCCCCGAGTTCCAACGCCATTGCCTTCGGAGAAAGCCTCTTCTGGTATCTTGGCCCCTGCCTCATGTTCCTCAGCCTGAATTTTCCTATGTTCTCTAGTTCATGATTCAGACTATATTTGGAGATTATGTTCCCCAAATTCATAGTGTTCCTCAATCTCCTTTTTAAAACTAAACTTTTTCTGGATCTCACCAATACTCTCCCTAGGAACTTGAACCCTCACTCCTACTATAGTCACATGCCACTTAATGATAGGGATACGTTCTGAGAAATGCATCTTTAGGTGATCTTGTCATTGTGCAAACATCATGGAATGTACTTACACAAACCTAGATGGTATAGCCTACTCCACACTTAGGCTATAGGGTCTAGCATATTGCTCCTAAACCCCTCCAGCATGTTACTGTACCGAACACTGTAGGCAATTGTAACACTATGGTAATTATTTGCGTATCTACACATATCTAAACGTAGGATAGTACAGTAAAAACACAGTATTATAATATTATGGGACCACTGTCTTATATGCAATCCATCATGGATGGAAGGATAGTTATGGATGCATAACTGTATTTCTGCTTGCGCTGGGTCTGCATAGTGAATGGAGGTTACCAAAAAGCTCATCTGCTGTGTTGAATATTCATTATCCCACAGGCCTCTTCTAAGTACCCATCCTAGCCCAGCGAGTAATTCTAAGACTAAGCCTGGAGTAAGCCTGAGCTCTTCCCTGTACCTGAGATATCTAACAATAAATAAACTGCCCTGCCTCACAGATGAACACTAAGAGAAAACACATTTTATTGTCAACTCCACTACCTCTGTAGACTTAAACAGATTTTCAAATAGTTCTAATAGATCCAAAAGAGTGTGCGTATCACTGATTATAAAGAATGCATATTGTTTAACATATATTAGTGGTTTAATATTTATTTGCATAGAATTGAATCAACTTTTAAATCAAAGGCAGAAAATAATTCGTGGAAGGAATTCAGACCTTCCTTGGAGTTAGTCTGTAAGTTTATTTTATGTGGTCGAAAATGGAGTAAATATGCAATTTATAGAGCCAACACAAAATTCAGTCTCGCTTATGCTATTGAAGAATCATGACTATTAGTATCTATCAGATAGATAATCTTAAAAACAAGGCAAACTAAAAACTCTAGAGCCCATCAATATGATATAAAGAAAAAGATACATTTCCCAAACCACTCTGATATTTCCACTCTGCAAATCAGAATTGGTGTCACTAATTTGTTCGCAGATGAATTTGTATTACTTCTGGCTTGTCAGGAACTCAGACTACAATAACTTTAGCTCTTCGGGGATTCTGATGCTGTCAGGAGGCCAATTTCTGTGAAACATTTTAGAGAAGTAATGCTTATATATAATGGGGACATTGTTCATGAGATTGATTGTACTTGATTTATGTTCCTGTCTTTTAAGTCAAGTAAATGTCTGAAGCTGAATATTCTGAATAATTTTCGTCTCCCTAGTCCCCATTATATACAGGATAATTCAAAAAGAATCAAACACTTTAAAAAGTATATTACTAAGTAAGTTGGTCACATACGAATATGTAGTCAAAACCAATTTGAAAACAACTGACATGGATATTATTACACTTGTTCAATGTGTCCTTCATTTCACAGGGCATACATCGATTTTATGATCTAATTCTTCCCATACCCCTTTATTACACATTGCCCGGTGAGTACACATTGCTGAATTAAGATCCACCATGTATCCCTTCTGTTCTTTAAAGCTATGAGAAAAAAGTGTTACAACATCAAAGTTATCAATTTATCCCTCTCAGAAAGTTTTGTGGTTTGCTATCTGAGGATCTGGGTAGCTAGTTTTCAAGTATTTATTACATAGAGATAGTATATATGTATTTTTATATTTTTATTTTTCAGATATATTATTTATCATAATTAGAGGTGATTCTATTTTATTAAAGTAAAATAAAAATGAAAATTTTTGTATTTCTTGACTAATGTGAGAAGATATTGAAAAAATGTTTATCTTTCTGATTTAGCATACAAGGTAAATAATTCATTGAATATTGAAGGTAGATAATAAAACTCTTATTATAAATGTGCTACATATAGCAAGAATAAGGAAAATAGGAAAGCTATACAAAGTAATAATTTCTGAGATGCTATGAGAAATTAGCACTTTTTCATTACATGTTAATGAACCTAGGACATCTCAAATATGACCTTTCTCAATAAGCAATCCTGATCCAAAAAGTGCATTGTAAATATGAATTTAAAAAATAGTAAGTAAAAAAAGTGCATCATTTTATATCACATAGATCATAAGTTTGTCACCCACCAACATAATGTAGATGAAAAATAGAAGTTAGCAATGCAAAGATGACTAGGAAGAAAATCAAATTTGTTATTAAAATGCAAAATATATAAAGAAGACTTGATTAATGGAAACCGTTCAAAATTATAATTTCATATAACCAAGTGATGTACTATATTTTGGAATCAGTGTTTTGATACAGTAGGTAAACATATAGATTATTGTATCAAAGCCATGAGAGAAGATGTCTTTGAATCAACTTCAACTTCACAATGTAATCATTAATTATTATATATAATTTATTTTTTATTTGATGATTTTCTTAATAGAAAATCTAGACTTTGTATTTGAATTACCCTAATATCTTAACATTGGAAATCTTCAAATTATTTTACCTAAGGTTTATATTTACATAATAACATCTAGTTATAAAATATGATTGATTTCTATTTAATGTCATAATATAGAAGCCCTTATAATGTAACTTTAAAAATTACGTATACGTTAAAAGAGCCCAGCTATCAAGTCAGAATAGTCTCTTAAAGTCAAATGAATGGATTTAGCTTTTCATCATGCTCCATGGAAGGTGCTCATTTTTAAAGGTTCTTTTCCAGGATATGAAATTCAGTGTGTTATTAGAGAACAGAAGGGAAGAGGCACATTAATATTTAGAAATGAGTTTTAAACACACATGAGGTAATTATTATGAACCAAAGCTATCAACCTTGGAAAACTTGGAAAATCTAAAATGTTCTCTGGAAGATCAGAATAAGTGGATAGTTATTGAAGTGTTACGGTAGAAAATGAAAATATCATTTCAGCTTGGTAGAAAGAGAGTAATAAGAAAAATTACAGTTATTGAAATGAAAGCTGGAACTACATGTTTGCACAATTACATTTTCCGTAATATTTCCTCTTCTAGGGATAGATTCCAAGTATAAGCTGTATATTGGGTTACCTAAAATTATCATGCAAACCAGGACACATCTGAACGTGAATGGAAGTGCTAGTAACAATTACTACAGGCAAACTGAGAAATGTTCATCCCAGGAAGTAAAGGTATTTTCAAAGATTGCCCATCCGTTCTAGCTCTTAATAGAGGTATAATCTCTTTGGATATGTTCTTATTCTCTGTATGCCTCAGTTTTTTCCCTAGTGTAATGGGAATAATAACAACATCTGGGGTTGTTGTGTGGAGGTCTTCTAAAGTTACTATATAGTTTCCAATATTACTTTGTTTTGTCATTGCATAGTATTCCATCAATAAATGCACATAACTAATTTAACCAATTTAGATTGTTTCCAATATTTTACTATCATCATGCACCAATGTCATTGCATTTATGTCATTTCACACATGTGAAATAAATATATCTGTAAATTCTTAGATTTAGCATTGCTGGGTCAAAGGCCATATATATTAAATGTGTTTAATTAACAAAACCTCCAAAGTTTCTTTGTTTTGGAACACATAAAAAAACATATTTAATTGTGTGAAAGGTAGTCTATTCCAAGAAACACATCATGTACATATCCATTTTTGAAAACTCCCTGTAATAATGATTATTGAATTTTTTACATGCAGAGAATTTCTCCATGGCTTTAATAGCGCATTGCTAACTGACGAGTTCTCATTACATATTTTCCCAGATTTTTTTTTCACTTGTTAAACTATTATTTTAAGCTTCAATTTTAGAGAAGTATCTGATAGAATTTTGTGTTTCAGATGGCGAAAAAGGAAGAGAAAAGGAAGATAAAAGCATGTAGCAAATTGGTTGTAGTAGAAAAAAATGATTTGATGGTAAAAATAACTACCTTTTTAATTCACATCTTTGAGTTGGAGCTCAGAAACAATTCATTTTTTTGTGCCTGGAAGAATCCCTTACATTTATTAAGTGCTGTCTGGAGCCTTTCTCTTATCACCCCTAAGATGGCACTCTCATCCCAAAGGTGTGCTCTTCCTGCAAAGTACCAATTTTCAGCAGATCACAGTAATTAATGCTTGTTAACTATTTAAAATGAAGCAAATATACTGAAACAAAAATCAATAAATCATTACTATTACTTAAATAAACTTTTAAAAGCTGGGCAACCTGAGGCTCTGGGAGGGCCTGAGTCCAGTCACATACATGGCCTTTCTGGTTGAATTTTTCATTGTGAATGTCAATGAATTCAAGCCTTGTTTTTTTTTTGTTGTTGTTGTTGTTTTAATTTTTTTTATTTTAGCATGTTACAGCAGTACAAATATTTACATTATATAATTGGCGTTGCCCCACTCCTTGTTTTTAAACTTTCTCACTGGGGTCTAGAGTAACTTTTACTCTAAAGCTGGTTTAAGTCCTAAGGTATGGCTCTAATTGGATTTTTACTGAATGTTCCATATGTTCAATAAGGTCTCTCTACTTTGGTGGGAATTCAAGTGACTCCTCATCTTATGTGAGCTCTTGAAATTATTTGACTTCTAGTGGCCTGGTGATGTTTCTTTCTCTTGAAGTTCTTTTCCAAGTCAGCCTTGTGAGCTTTCACTTTATACATATGCAGATTAACATTTGTCCATGAACTACAGAAAATGCTGTGACCCTGATGATATCTGCTTCTTGGTGTTAAGCCCTATATAATCCCTCCTTGAATGTGAGCAGGACTTGTGACTGGCTTCTAGCCAATAGAATATAGAAAAGGTGATGAGATGTCAAACCTTTAAATATTTACGTTACATAAGCCTCCCTCTTAGCAGGCTAGAGAAGAGACTCACTCTCTGACTGGTCTTGAAGAAAGAAGCAGCCATTTTGGCAACTGCTTATAAAGAGAGCCATGCAGTAGGGAACTATGGGTGGCTTCTAGGGCCCAAGGGCAACCTCTACCAAATATCCAGTAAGAAGCCAGGGCCTTCACTTCCATGGCCACAAGGAAATCAATTCTGCCAACAACCTGAGGAACATTTAAAGCAGATCTTTCCCCAATTGAGCTTCAGGTGAAACCGCAGCCCCAGTAGTTCCCTAAATTTCAGGCTGCTGACACTATGAAGCAGGAAATTCAGCTAAGCTGTGCCTATACTTCTGATTTACAAAAGCCGTGAGATAATAAAAGTGTATAGTTTTCAGCCACTAGGTATGCAGTAATTTATTGTGTAGCATAGAAAACAAATACAAACCCTAATGTAGTCTTGTGGAGCTCTACGTCTGCATAGTTACCTCTTTTCTAACACATTGGGCTGCAAATTCTAGCCACCTCAGGTACTCCAACCTCCAATCTGTGTCTCTGCAAATCATCAAGATCGCCTAGCTCTATTTTGGTTCCCCGTGACTATTCTGCATGCCGGAAATTGTCTCCAAGTAAGAAAACATAAGCAAATATAGGTAGGGTTCACTGTAGTTGCTTCTCTTACTGCAGGGCTCACAGTTCTGTGCCGCTTGTTGCACTGTGTTTAAAAATAGTTGTTTATGGGCTGGGCATGGTGGCTTATGCCTGTAATCATAGCACTTTGGGAGACCAAGATGGGAGAATTGCTCGAAGTCAGGAGTTCGAGACCAGCTTGAGCAAGAGCAAGAGCCCATCTCTACAGAAAATACAAAAGTTAGCTGGGCATGATGGTGTGCACTTGTATTCCTGGCTACTCAAGAGGCTGAGGCAAGAGGATCACTTGAGCCCAGGAATTTAAGGTTGTAGTGATCTATGATGATGCCATTGCACTTCAGCCTAGACAACAGAGTGAAACCCTGTCTCAAAAAAAAATTGTTTATGTATTTTGCTCAGATTTTTGTTTATATCAAGGTCATGAGTTCTGGTTCTATTACTCCTTCATGTCACGAAGCAGAATTTATCTCCATTTTTAGAAAATACATTTTCTGAGTATTAAATTCTAGGTTGAAAGTTTTTTCTGTTCAGTGCTTTGAAGGAAGTCTATATATTCTATCTTCTATTTTATCTACCGACAATTCAGCCATCACTTTTGTGGTTGCCTCTTTGAAAACCGTGTCTCTCTTTTTAAATACAGTTGCTATTAAAATTATCCCTTTGTAGATATAAGATTATATCATCACAAAGATAGATAGTTTGACCTCTTCTTTCCACAACCAAGAGACTCCTGGAATTGATAAATGAATTCAGCAAAGTCTCAGGCTAAAAAATCAGTGCAGACAAATCAGTAGCTTTCATATATGCCAATAATGGTCAAGCTGAGAATAAATGACACAATACCTTTGACGATAGCAACAAAGAAAATAAAATATTTAGGAATTCATTTAACTAAGGAGGTGAAAGACCTTTATAGAGATAACCATGAAACACTGAGGAAAGCAATTGCAGAGGATGTAAACAGATAGAAAAGCATATCATGCTCGTGGACTGGCGGAATGAACATTGTTAAAATGTCTATACTACCCAAAGTGATTTACATATTTAATGCAATCTCCATTAAAATTCCATCATTATTTTTTGCAGTTCTCAAAAAAATAGCTCTACACTTCGTATGGAACCAGAAAAGACCCCAAATAGATAAAGCAACCTTACATAATAAGAACAATTCAGAAGGCATCACTTTATCACACTTCAAGCTATAGTACAAGGCTATAGTAACCAAAACAGCATGGTACTGGCACAAAAACAGAGACATAGATCTATGGATCAGAACAGAGAACAAATATATGAACCCATCTTCATATGCCATCTAATCTTTGACAAAGCAGACAAAAACATGCCTGGGTAAATAATACTTATTCAATAAATGCTGCTGGGAAAATTGGATAGTCACATGTAGAAGACTGAAACAGGATCCCCACCTCTCACGTCTCACAAAAATTACTTCACAATGGATAACAGACTTAAACCTAAGGCATAAAACTATAAAAATTCCAGAAGAAAATGTTTGAAAAACTCTTATAGATATTGGAGTAGGCAAAGAATGTATAAAGAAGATCCAAAAAGCAATCACAGCAACAATATAAATAAATGGGACCTGATCAAACTAAAAAGCTTCTGCACAGCCAAGGATACAATCACTAGAGCAAATAGACAACCTACAGAATGGAGAAAATATTTGCATGCTATATATCTGATAAAGGGCTAATAACCAGAGTTTTCAAAGAACTCAAGCAAATCTGCAAGAAAAAAGTCAAATAATCCCATTAAAAAGTGAGCAAAAGACATGAACAGAAACTTTTCAAAAGAAGATAAGATAGACTACTGGCCAAGAAACACATGAAAATATTTGCTCTATGTCTCTAATCAACAAGGAAACGCAAATGAAAACCACAATGAGATGTCACCTAACTCCAGTGAGAATGGCTTTTATCAAAAAGTTCTAAAACAACAGATGCTGGCAAGGATGCAGAGAGAAAGGTACATTTATACACTATTGTTGGGACTGCAAACTAGTGTAATCTCTATGGAAAGTAGTATGGAGATACCTCAAAGACTTAAAAGTCGACCTATCATTTGATCCAGCAATCCCACTACTAGGTATTTACCCAAAGGAAAAAAAAGACATTTTATAAAAAAGACATCTGTACTTGAATGTTTATAGCGGCACAATTCAGAACCGTGAAGATGTGCAACGAACCCAAGTGCCCATAAATACATGAGTGGATTAATAAAATGTGGTTTATGTATACCATGGAGCACTACTCAGTCATAAAATAAATGGTGATCTAGTATCTTTTGTAACAACCTGGATGGAACTGGAGGCCATTCTTCTTAGTGAAGTATCACAAGAATTGAAAAACAAATACCACATATACTCAATACTAAAATGGAACTAATTGATCAACACTTACGTGCATGTATAGAAGTAAAGCTCCAGGGAAATCAAATAAGTGGGAACGTTGAGGAAGGGGTGGGTAAATTCACACATAACTGGTACAATGCATACTAACTGGGTGAAGGACACACTTACAACTTTGATTCAAACTGTACAAAAGCAAATTATGTAACCAAAATGTGTGTACCCATGTAAAATTCTGAAATTAAAAAAAAAAAATTCCTCCTTTTGGGATTTGTTTTCAGTGATTTTCCTTTGATGTTATTAATGTGATTTTCTTTGTATTTATTGTGCCTATTGTTTATATTACTGCTTAAGTCTGTGCCTTTGTGTCTTTCATCAGTTTGAGGAAATTATCTGCCATCATCACTTCAATTATTTTCCCAGTCTTGTTTTTCCTCTCCTCTCTTTCTGGGACTTCAGTTATGCTTATGATAGACATTTTCACTAAATTCCATGCCTTATATACTTTTTGTATATTTTCCATCCTTTTTGTCACTTTAGGTATCATTATGGATATTTTCTTCTGATTTATATTCTAGTTCACTAAATCTCTTTTCAGCTGTGTGGAATTTAGTGGTAAACCAATACCTTGAGAGCTTAATTTAAGTTATTGTGTTTTTTTAAGTCATGGAGTTTGCATTTGGTTATGTTTTATGGTCCAGTTGTCTTTTATTTCCTTGAGCAAATTAAATACAGTTGTGTTTAAATCCATGTCTGACAACTCCATTATATGTGTTTTCTGTGTAACAAATGCTAGCAGTGTTCTACCCATATCTACTAGGCATTTATCTCTATATATCCAAGTACTCTTCTTTGAGCACCACTTCCTTACTTTCGTTTTTCCTTTCCTTTTCATTTTTGTTTTGTCTGCAGGTAGGTGTATGTTTGGCTTATGCACAGTGCAAGCTGGAAATGTTGAAGAGGAAATGTCTGCAGAAGTAGCCCTCATCCAGTGATTGTTGGGAGGCTGATGGGTAAGTATACCATTTTTCTCACTCCTTTTTGGGATAACTCTGAGACATATTTTACAACATCTCCTTGAGTTCCCCGAGGAGATTAAACTTCAGTTATCCTTAGATGTAATTGGTTCAATAATTCATTCTTTTTAAGTTTTCTCCCCCTACCCCTCTTTCTTACCTCTGTACTCCCCTAATAAAGTTTTCTGGGAACATATTTCCTCAAAAATATTTGCACTTGATGCCCTTTCTCAGGATTTGCTGCTAGGAGGAACCCATTTCACATTGCTTTCTTTCCTCCTCCGTGCATTGTTAATGTGGATTCAGAGTTAGGCATTGTATATAAAAATTTATAGAAAAAAATAACTGAGGTTGTGAATGATGTTATGTTTCTTTAGGGATAATTTATTTGCTAACAAGTAATACTTGTCTAGAATATGGATTGATAAACTTTTTAGTACAGGTTAAGATAGTAAATATTTTAGGTTTTAAGAGTCATGTGATTTTTGTCACAACTACTCAATTTTGCTGCCACTTTAGCAAGAACACAGCTATAGACAATATACAAACAATTGAATGTGGCTGTTTTCTAATGAAATGTAATTTACAAATATAGGTAGAAGGCCAGAATAGACCTATAGTCAAATCCGTTGTAGTTTGCTGACATCTGTTCTGCAGGAACTTGCAATCCCAGATAACTAATCAAATCAGGGATTGAGATAATTTCAAGGTGAGCCTCTGTCTCTGTGAGGGCCAGTGTACTTCAGACTTACTTATGTTAAACTTTGGGGCCTCCTATCCAAAGCATGGGGATTTTTTTGGTACCTGTCCCAATTTTTTATAAAATTTGAATTTCAAATTTGTAACTTTAGCCTCAGGAATGTTATAAAATCTTTACTTACCTGCTTCAGCTACCTTGTCAAATATTGGTAGACCTCTCTTTGGGAAAAACAATCCCAAATTCTGGGGTAACCCCATGTTTTTCTTCTTTTCCCTAGTAGTCTTGTCTCATAATTTTTCACTGCCTTGATAGTTCTCTAATGCATTTAGTTTGTCATTGTTTTTAAATATTTTATACAGTTCTAGCACTTCTCATTGGGAGACTTAGTCCAAATTACTGAGTCTTCCATTGTTGCAATTGGAACTCCTATATCCTATTTGTAGTCATCTGTGGTCAATATGATATAGGGAGTGTCCCAGTGAAGGAAGGAAAGCCCCCTGAACTCGACAAGTGGGTTCTTGGCTTCATGTGGGAAAGAATTCAAGAATGAGGCAACTGGCTACAGGAAAGTTTTATTGAGAGAGAGACAGACACAGACATCAGATCCTACTCCACAGAGTAGGGGTCCTTTCCTGAGCAGGAAGGGGACTGCTTATGAGGAAATGGTAAATTTTTAAATGTTTAAAAAGCCCTGTTGGGAAACAGCCATACGTGACCAGCATTTTCATGTGGTCCAGCCATAAAGGTTAATCATGAACTGCTGTCACAGAAAGGTAAGAACAAACAGTTTGTAAGGCATCTGGTTTAGTAATTCTTCTATGCTTGGGTGGTCCCAGGTGGGCCACTTGCTTGTTCGGGGTGGTTAGGGTCTGGTTATCAGTCAAAATGGCTGCACCAAGGCTCTCTCAACCTTCCTTTTCTGCCTTATCCCTAGATTACATATCTCTTATTATTGAAGATTTCCTGGCTCTCTGTCATTAATTCTTGGACTTCAAAATTCATATATATGATTCTTCCAATATACTGGCCTCTCAGACACTTGACCTTGTTTCTGCCAGTGATTATGCCCTCCACTATGAATCCTCTGCTCACTTTCATGGCTATAGCTCACCTAGATTTTGTCATTATTAATAACTGCATTTCAACCTCAGACTAACATCTGCTTTCTTTCTAGTTTATTGTTTCTAGAACCCCTTTTTGACCTTTAATAGTCTGTTTTGCTGGTTCTTTCTTATTTTCTATACCTATAAACACTCTACTGTCTCAGGTTTCAGTGCCTTCTTCTCTGTCTATACTCACCTTCATGATTCTTTCCAATCTCATGGTTTTCCCTTAAGGTAAGGCAGAAATCCACAGGAAAGGCATTCAGAACAAGTCAAGGAAAGTATCCACAAACCAGGAACTGGGTATTATTAATAATTTTGGAGTTGTGGGTTTAATTTTAAACCAGAAAAATGCTCAGAAGGAGACAGCAAAGAAAAGAGAAGCCTTAAAACTGGAGGAATTCCTGCTTGAGAAAGCAAGCTTTCTAGATACTTTTTGTTTCTGTGGGAGCAAATTACTGAAATCTTAGGGCATTATTCCAGGATATGAATCATTTAAATGTCTTGGGAAAATAATGAATAGACTTAAGTAACATGAAACTACTTCTAATTGTTTGCAAACAAATATTTTTCCCCCTACTTTAAAAAAGAAAGGCTGATTAGGAAGAATCCTATTCTGTAGTTTCAGTCCTTGGAATTTCCAGCATATCATACTGAAGACAAATAAAAACATTGCAAATATTACCTCCATGAAGCCATTTAGCTACATTGGAGCAGGCGTTGAGTCTTCTAAAACTTCTAAAAAATTTTTTCACTGTAGCATTTGAAAACTTTTGTCTAGTTTAATCCATTTCCACTACCATAATAATAAAATAAAACCGATCTGTAACAGTTACTGTCTAGAGAAAAATAAGAATTAAGTTCTCCATTTCACCTTGTACCATCGGGGTATATACCCTTGTAGTTCTCAGTGAAGGATCTTGCCTGATTCTTGTGAAATCTTGAAATATTATGGCACCCAGTACCATTCCTTTCACCTGGGAAAAGTTCTAGGTCCATCTAGGCACTCCAGCACTTTGGCTTCAGGAGTACTCCTAGAGTTTTTCCTAGGATTACCAAAGTATTAATTTCTATATGTCAAGTTGAAGATTCTCAAAACAGAGTGCAGATTATCATCTTTTAATTCTATTTATTAGAATGCAGGGTTGTACAGAAATGTATACATTCTTATTTCTAAAAAGATAGGAGAAAATATTAATTAAATCACATTTGACATCACAAATTCTTCACCCACCCCGCCCCCTCAGATTCTAATGGATAATTACCTCTGTCTCATCTCCACAACAAGTTTTCATTATTTAGAAAAGTATGATATAACAGCTTGCAGAATCTACCTGGTATAAAGGCCTGGTTTCATCACATAACAGCATGCTTTAGTAAATATTTAAAGTCTCTGCCTAGATAAACCCATCTGCAAATCAGTTGTGAGGATTAAAAAAGATAAACACTACAAAATGCTTCCAACAATGCCGGGCACACAAAAAGCACTCAGTTGATGTAATCAATCACCATCTTCGTGATCATAATTTTTTATAATCATTGCATTATCATCAACTTTTATAAAAAGTTGATAAAAACTTATAAAAATGTTCCTAATATGTTAATTAGGAAAAATCAAAATATAATCTAGTTAATGCAACTACATAAAACATATTAGCAGGTGGGGAATAACTACAGAGCTATTTGCAAGAATAAAAATAGTTATGTTACCATGAATTTTTTCCTAACAATAATATTTGTTTTTATACATTATTGTCTCAATTAAAAAATCATAGAGTCTCTCTTTACTTTTAAACTTATCTTCCTTGCCCGCCAATTAATTTTGCTCCATTTCATTTTCAATTTGGTCAGCGAAAATGTGCAGTGAAATTCCTCTTAGAAGACCTCTAGATTACTGCTACTGCACTAATCCTCTATCGACCATCCTTGCAAGATAGTTCTATCTCCAGGTGAATGCCTCCAAGTTACTCATCCTAGGACAGAGTTCTAATTGTTGGAAAATTCTCCTTATGCTGAGCTTAAACCTCTCCCTCAGTTATGGACATCATTTGCCTTCTGCCTTCTGAAGCTGTACCAGTAATTCTAACATGTTCTGAAAAAAATATCCATTCACTTTTCTAATAGGGGATTTGAAGCAAGCCTAATCAAACAAGATGTCTATTGGATGTGTATGTCTGTTTTATCCTGAACTTCAACAGTGAGAAAATAATAGAGCATTAAAATAAAATGTTGTGGCTACTTTTTATTCATTTTAAGGTTCTAATTTTAATGTGATTCATAATATTATATAAATAAATTATTTCTCTGAATGCTATTGGCAAATACATTTTTTTCTGTTTTTAAATGTAAAGTCAAAACAAAACTTAAATCCGTAATTGAAATATTTTGAAAGCATTTCCTGTTATTGATTATGCATGATGTTCACATTAAGATGTGTGTTACAAGCTTCCAGTTTATAAAGAATGAGGTTTTTAATCTTAATGTGTGGGTCTGTAAAAATATGTTTAAATTTTTTTTTAGCTTTTGAAAGGAGAAATGCTTTTTGGTATAACAACCTTGCAAATGTCAGCCCAGCAGGAGAATTTTTGGAGAGCTCTGAATAATATAAAACACAGCTTACTAATCATAGTTATCTCGCTAGTAGGCTTTTTCTTTTGCAAACACTGTTATACACAGTTGTTCCAAAGATTACTAAATTACCAAAAAGGATCATATATTGGAACTGAAGTATTTCTTCTCAATTTTTGGTAGTTTATCTTTAACCTGATTTTTATTTTGGAATATACTAAAATTGTAACACTATCTGAACTTAAAATACCTATTTTTATAAATACAATGTTTAGCAGGAGTTTAGTGTATTTGTCATTTTAGATAAAGAGCATTTTATTTAGTTATTCATTTTTAAACTTTTTAAAATTTAAAGTTAAATAACTGATAAAACGATAAGCCTGCAGCATTGTGATTTTACTTCTTGGCAAGAGTCTATGACCCATAAGTCATATTTAGAGATTTAGGATTTTTTCTTCCTTGAATATATAAAGATGAAACTGTGGAGAAAAGATAGAATTCTAAAAATACATTCTGTAACAGTTAATATTTTGACAGTGAAATGATTATTTCACCCTTGAGGTGACAGACTGAAAGGTCATTATTGTCAGTCTTAATGCCAGAATCATCAGGTAGGAAGTGTTTGTTTTCTCTAAGCATTTTTTCCTCTACTTTGTTCCGCTATTTAGAAGTTGGAAGAGTGATCAAATTAACGAAGAAAGAGAATTTTGTGTGTTTTCACAAAGCAGCGAATGCTTTATTCGATAGACCATTGGATACAACCAATATTTATTAAGCATATACTTTGTGGTAAACTAGGTATTTCCATAAGCACATTTAATAATATAGAAGAAAATTACTGTATATGTTAGCAGATGAAGGAACTCAGGCTAAAGGATAAACAGTTTTCCTAAAGTCATATAATGCATTTGGAGCTGCAGTGTTAACACAGATAAGTCTTAACTGTATAGTTGTGACATTTCCTGTTCTACCATGCTGCTGCTACAATAATAAGATAACGGATAATCAAATTAACAATGTAAAAAATTAGAATTCATAGGAGACATTCCTGTTGTAAAGCCTTTGAAAATTGCACACAATGAACCTGACATTCTTCTAAATAATTATAATATGACATAATATTTAATGTGTTATACTGAAACAAAATACTTTTGCATGTGGAATAAAAATTACTGCATAATTATTTGAATTGAATGGGATGATTATATATTGACCACATAATTAATAGATGAGGAAATGGATGCAAAGAAGGTTTAGGGCTATGAGTATAGAATGAGAAGTGTAAGAACTTTAAGAGTCTCTCAGAGCTTCCTCCTCTTTCTTCACTGTTTGAGAAATCTAGACAATTTTGTGTAACTACCATTTACCTTTACACAGAGACCTCTTTCTTCCTCTTCCTCCTCCTCTCTCTCTCTGTCTCACACACACACACACATATATATATATATATAAACACACACACGAGTTTTCTTGACTTCATAACTTGGATTTGGACATGGTACCAGGCTCTGTTAGTTTTGGTTAAGAACCTGCAGTGGATGTGTAGAATTTCTTCTTTAGAAGTTGTTTAAATGATTTATGGAAAGGATTATAAGCAAATTTGATGTTTATTGTGGTTGATATTTCAACCTTCAACTTGTGTGACCACATGTACTTTTAAAAATTCATCGTAATTTTCTTTAAAGCAATATAAACTTTAAGTAATTCACCATTGATTTATTTTTAGAGATAAATACAAAAAGATAAATGTGTTTAGAGACATTGTGGCTTGAGTAGTTATTATATTGTTCAATTATTCTCTTTTTGGATATATTAATAGATTTGAATTTGGACACCTCAGCCACAATATGACCCTGACGTAATGTTTGATGGAGAAGGGCGTTTGGCCAACAGATCCAAGGGCCTTGAAACAAAACTGGAAAGCACTTAAAAAGTATTCCTTCTTTTATCTTCATATGTAAACTGTGGAATGCAAAATGACAAGCGTGCCTGACATATAATTTTGAAATTTTCTTTGTTCGCCCCAAAACTACTCCGCCACGCCAGACTATTTTTCTGAGTACACATTTTCTGCAAACATCCTGCCCTTGTAGACATGGCTGAGCAATTCAGATTTTTATTTGGTTGGGTAATTCCCTAAAATGCCTCTATATTTCAAACATAAGTTTCAGGGCTAGTGAGCCTCAGGATATCATCCAGGAATGAGTGGAATTTAGTATATTCTGATACACAGAGCCCACAATATGCTAGTTATAATAGACACAAAGAATTTCATATTGCTTTATTGACTTTTAAAATTACACTCAAGCAAGCACTAGCAGCACGTCATTTCCTCACCTGTTCTTAATATTCTGGGAGCAGAACATTAAGATTGAAAAGTGGAATGAGCCCTATTTTTCTGCGTGTCAAGAAATACAGGCAAAAAGACTGGTCAAAGACGATGCTCACATAACAGTGATGCATATAACTTTTTCTTGGTACCCGAACTTTTTTGTCTATTGGTGTAAAAATAAGAGAATCATATTTTACACGTGGATTTTAAACCACATTTTAAATATTTTTTTCATAAAGAAATTACTCATTAGATTAACAAATATTTAGCAGGTGCTTGCTACTTTCAATACATTGTATTCACCATTACAAGAATGCAAATATAGGCCAGGCGTGGTGGCTCACGCCTGTAATCCTAGCTCTCTGGGAGGCCGAGGCGGGCGGATTGTTTGAACTCAGGAGTTCAAAACCAGCCTGAGCAAGAGCGAGACCCCGTCTCTACTAAAAATAGAAAGAAATTAATTGGACAACTAAAAATATATAGAAAAAATTAGCCGGGCGTGGTGGCGCATGCCTGTAGTCCCAGCTACTCGGGAGGCTGAGGCAGTAGGATTACTTGAGCCCAGGAGTTTGAGGTTGCTGTGAGCTAGGCTGACGCCACAGCACTTTAGCCAGGGCAACACAGTGAGACTCTGTCTCAAAAAAAAAAAAAAAAAGAATGCAAATATAAATATTAATGAGTTTATGAGAAAAACTTAGCAAATATTAATGTCATGAGTTTTGCAGATAAGTAACCTTTTGAATATCTGGTAAAATGGAACAAAAATTATAACAAATGAGAAAATAAATTCTGAAAAATTCAATGTCTTCATTTTAGTCATGCAAAAACCTTTTTCAAATAAATGTTTACTAGGTCTGCTATAAGGCAACACATATATTTGATATGAATTTCAAATTTTGTGCACCTTCTCATGAATATTAATGTAAATATTGCTTAACAAATTCCAAAATGAGCAGCAGTAGAAAAAAGGAAAAGTTGTTACTGGCTTGGATAAATCTTAGTTTTCCTGATAGAGTGAAACAAATCAAGGATCAGAAGTAAGACTCTGATTTGTGGTGCAGGCTCCCAAGGAGTTCGCAAACCAATGATGAAAAAGGAAATGAGAGAGAGAGGCTAAACATTTTTCATAGTGTAATAATACATCAGAAACTTTACTGGAGTCTTGACTCTTAAAGGTCCAACAGGCTAACTGGGAGAAAAAGAAAGGGAAGGATTTTTCTTCTTTCTTTCTTTTCATTTTAGTTTAATTTTTAAATTGACAGATAAAGTTGTATGTACTTATTGTACACAACATGCTATTTTGAAGTATATATGCATTGTGGAATGGTTAAATCTATCTAATTAACAAATGTATATTGTCTCACATAGCTATTCTTTTTGTGATAAGAACTCAATATCCACTCTCTTCATTTCTCAAGAATACGATATATCATCATTAACTATGGTCACCATGCCATACAACAGACACTTGAATTTATTCCTCCTACCTAACTGTAATTGTATATGCTTTGACCAATATCTCCACATCCTCTTCCCCCCAACTGCCCCCTCCTCTAATAATCACCATTCTACTCTCTATTTCTATGAGATCAACTTTATAGATTCCACATATGAGTGAGATTATACACTATTTGTCTTCTGTGCCTGGCTTGTTTCACTTAACATAATGTCTTCCAGATCCATCCATGTTGTTGCAAATGACACAATTTTGCTTTGTTTAATGGCTGAATAGTATTCCAGTGTGTGTGCATGTGTGTATGTATACACACTACATTTTCTTTATCCAATAATCCATTGATGTTTCCATATTTTTCTGTATCAAATAGAGGGAAAGGTTTTTCAAGCAGACATTAGGGATAGGTCATTAGGGATTGTGGAAGTGGGGCTAGAAATTGGGTCTTGTTAATCAGATACTCCTCTGCATCTGGCATTATCTTCTCTAAAGTTTTCTATAATTAAGAGGAACCAATGGAGGGGAAGTTTTACTCCTTTACACTCATCTTCACTACTTTGACAATCTACTCTAATACTACAAATGGAAACCACAATTACACAGCATGGTACCACTCCCACAGAAAACAAGCTCTAGGGATTGTAGCTTTGTTTGTTGCTATGGTACTTTTTCTTTACTTTTGCTTCTGATCATCCTTTGCTCTATTCCTGTGTGGAACTAAATGCTGAACCTGAGACTCTGTGTCCCATTCTTCACCCATGCTCACCATAAGACCACTTTTCTGTTTTTGATCTATTAAACTTTGTTTCTAAGATGGTGCTGCATTTCCTCCTGGCAATTCCATGTAGTCATCATTGGGGGATGAAAACCCACCATTTTGCATCAAATCCCACTTGTCTGGCATTCTCAGCAACCTATCCCAACCTCAGGAATCTGCCACCTTCCTCTTCCATTTTGCATACACACATGCCACCTAAAAATCACATACAAAGCCCAGCAATATCTCTTAAATCCAGCTTCCCAAAAAGGATGAACTGGAATGTGGTGGGAGACCATTTTTGGGTATGTAACTGAAATGCGACAGGTTTTCAAAGCAGCAGGCATAATGTGATATGATTGGGAGAGTTCTTATAGAGTGAAGTAAAGCTTTCCACGTATATATGTGTACATAAAATTTAGGGACAATTAGAGGGACTATATTCACACAGAAAGCCAGGCCATGACATTAGATGATGTTTGAAGTGATAAAGAATTAGACTAAATATGTGACTGAATAATTCGAGACTAATCTAAATAATTTGAACTCCGAAAGAGTTTTTGTTTTATTCTGGCCACATATTTCTTTTCTCTATTTACTATTAAAGCATTCATTGCTTAATTGGCAGAAAGGAGTCATTTACATCTAATCCCAAACTGTTTTTGCAAAGTGTGTACTAGGCAGTTTTAGACATTCAACCTATTGCACATTTAAAACAAAGATTTTATTTTCATTGTAATTGCAGTTTAAGTTGCTAGAAGTTCACAATCAGATGACTTTTTTAGTGTAGAGGTCAATTTTGATTTTACTCAAATTGATTTGGAAAGGATATTGCATAGAGAAATATACACTATGAGTCACCAATTATTTTATTTTTATATACAACATATACTTTTTACATTTTCTGCCCCTAAATTATCCTTATAACTCTGTAAATAAGTGGTTTTACTTTTATAAATGAGTGATTGGAAGTAGTAAAGTTGTTGGAATCTCATATTCAATGAACCTTGCTAAAATAGAAAAAGTAGGATTTAGTGTTTTTTGGTAAGATCCAAGATTTTGTAGATGAAAGAGTCGAACTATTCATTGGCTGGGTAACTTAGGGCATTTGTGGGAAAAATCTCCTTTGTAACGTACCTGACTTTTGGGTCCCTTAGATAATCTTGCAAGTAAGAATAGTCACCAACAGTATTTGATATAAAACTTAAAAATATGAAGGTGAAAATTTGTGCATGCACTAGTTGACACATTATGAAAATGTTTTATAATTGAGTATATAATAACGTGAAAATATATCCATTTTGAGTTATCTATTTCAAAAATCTAATTGTTATATATAAATGAATCCTGTTGATTTAATATTGTTAAATAAGTCCTGGTATTTACAATAAATACTACATGTTTGGAAAAAGGATGGCCTTTAAAAAAAACAGATTCTGTGCTACCCAAGAAAAACAGGCCCAAAGATAATTATCAGAATTCAATATATTTCTGAATACTTA
>NW_012140191.1:714885-715187 GCF_000956105.1 Propithecus coquereli
AAAAAATGAGCCAAATGTACATTATAGGAAAATAATACATTATTGGAAGTTAGTAACTCAATATGTGTGTTTAATTGAAGATTGGACATAACAGACAGGGTTAATAAAATAGAAGAGAAGTAAGTAGATATAATGCAACTGAAGCAGAGAGAAGAAGAAAAATAAATTCCACAGTGTAAGAGACATTTGGAATCTGTTCAAAGATTTTATATATAAAATTGGATTCTTGGAAGGAGAGCAGAGAGAAAATGGGGCAGAAGCAATATATTAAATGTAAATGAATAAGAATTTTCCCCAAATGA
>NW_012140191.1:718092-788793 GCF_000956105.1 Propithecus coquereli
TACATAAAAAGGAAACTATATCATAATCAGGTAGCTTATATTCTAGGAATTCAAGATTGGTTTAACATTCAAGAATCAATCAATAAATTTCACCCTATTAAGAGAAAAATCAGAAAACCCATATGATCATGTTGATCAATGCAAAAAATATGTTTTGATAGAATTCAACATAAAGTTATAATAATAAAGGAACAATTTTTAGCAAATAGATACACAATGTCTTCCAAATAAATCTACAATATGATATACAATATTGAGATATTGAATTCTTTCCCCTCAGAGACTTAGGACAAAATAAGTAAGCCCACTATCACTCATGTCATCAATATTGTACTAGAAGTCTTAGCCAGAGCAAAAAACAAGTAAAAGAAATAACACATAAACCAGAAATTTAGAAATAAAACCATCATTATTATAAAATGATATGTTTGTATATGTAGTTGTTTGCAAACTATGAGGGTTATTAAGTGAAGTTAGCAAGACTGCTGATACAAGGTCAAAACGATAAACACCTAGGAATAAATATAATAAAACATGTGGAAGATCTTTATATTAAAGTATATATTGAGATGAACTACAGAAGACCTAAGGAGGGAAGGTATATAACTTATTTATGGATTGGAGGATCCAATGTCTTGGAGAAGTCAAGTATCCCTAAATTATCAATGCATTTAATACTGCCGCAATAGAAATTACAGCAGGTATTTTCATGGAAATTCTAAAACTCACATGGAAATGCAAAAGTCAAGGATAGCCAAGGCAATCCTGCAGAAATACAACAAACCTGGAAGGTTTATACAATCAGTATCCAAGGCATACTGAAAAGCTATTAAGAATATTTGGTTTGGGTTCAAGTTGGGGAGGGGAAAATAGCCAATAGAACAAAATGAATCTAGAAAGACACCTGCTATTGTCTGAATATTTGTGTCCCCCCACCTCCGAAATTTATATCTTGAAACCTATTCCCCAATGCAATAGTGTTAAGAGGTGGTGACAATGGAGTGAATAGAGCCCTTATCAAAGAGACCTGAAGGAAATTGTTTGCTCCTTCTGCCATGTGAGATTGCAGTAAAAAGATGTCAGTCTATATGGAAGAGGGCCCACACCAGAGACAGAATTGGCTAGTGCTTTGATCTTGTATTTCCCAGCTTCCAGAACTGTGAAAAACAAATTTCTGTTGTTTATAAGTCGCTCATTTACCATATTTTTGATATAGCAGCCTGAATGGCCTAAAACAACACCTTCGTGTGCAATTACTTGATTTATGGCAATGCAGTGTTTTTGATGTGCTAAATCAATTGGCTATTCATATGGGAAAAAAAGAATCTTGACTTTTTCTTCATATCATATGCAAAATTTAATTCCAGATAGATTACAGATTGGATTACATGTTTAAATATAAAAGATAAAACAATAAAGATGACATAAAGGAAAACATAGTAAACCATGTTTGTGACCTTAGAACAGGCAAAGACTTATTATATAGAGCCTATAAACCACTAAATATAAAAGAAAAAGTATTAATAAATCATATTATATCAAAATTAAGAACTTCTGTCATCAAAAGTCACAAGAGTGAATTTATAACCCCAGAGTAGCAGATATTTGCTATTTCTGATGAAGGGCTCAAATCCAGAATACATAGATTAGCCTCAAAAACAATAACAAAAAGAAGGGACACATAAGAGGAAAATGACCAAAAGACCCAAACAGCCACTTCACAAAGAGTATTTTGAAATGTCTAATAAGTCTATGAAAAAATGATCAACTTCATTACTCATCTGAGAAACGCAAGTTGAAACTATAATAAGATGCAATACACACCCACCAGAATGAATAGAATGAAAAGTCTGAAAATACCAAATGTTGGTGAGGCTGCGGAGCAATCAGAACTCTTATACACTGTTGATTGGAATGCTAATTGGTTGAACGAATATATGACAGTATCTACTAAAGCTGAACACATACATACACACACTGTCAACCAGACGTTCCAGTACTTATTATATGCCCCCTCCCCAAATGCATGCATTTTTTTATTAACCAAAAGATACATTCTAAAATGTTCATAGAAGTACTATATATAATAATCTCAAACTGAAACCTATACAGGTGTTCAACACTACAATGGATAAATAGTGGCAGATTTACACTTGGAGTAGCATCTATTCACCAAAGAGAATGGAAAATATGCAACTATATGTACCCTTGTGGATAAATGTTACAAACATCATGTTGATAAAAAGAAGCCAGACACAAAAAAGAATGTTTTGTACAATTACATTTAACTGAAATAAAAATTAGACAAAGTTCTCCATGCTGCCTGAAGGCCACATGACTAGAATGGGACATGAGATGAACTTTTCTAGTGTTAATATCACATAGGTGTGTTCAGTTTATGAAAATTCATCAAGCTGTACACCATGGAATGCTCTTTATGTGCAGTATGCCTCAATAATGTGTTAAATATCAGAGATAAAGCTTACTCTAAATTTAACACCAGCACCTCTAATAATGATGTCTTCCCTTCCTTTCTCTGGGTAAACTATTTAAGGAGAACAATTTCTTTGCACTTACATGTGTATGTACACCTAGAAAAATATATATTATTTCTAAGTGTGTAGATATGTATTTTATATAAATGATATAAAACTTCATCATTTATATACATATATTTTAGAAATATGTTTTCATATGTAGAGATCTACTTCATTCTTGGATAATTTAGTCATTCACAGCCTAATGGATATTTAGTGAGTAAATTTAATTCTAACATTTACTCTTTTAAAAAAGTCTGCACCAAACACCCTTATACATTCTTTTCTGTGCTAATATAGGGCTGTTTTTCCAAGGTAAATGTCCAGAAGACAAATTGCTATATAATAGGATATGTTTATTTTCAATTATGATATATTAAATATATTACCAATTTCACCACACTCAATTTATACTCACAATAGCCGTATTTAAGAGTACCAGTTTCTTCACACCTTATCAAGCCTTTTTTTTTGCTTTTTTTTGGGGGGGGTGGGTATAGCATACTTATTTTAACTTGAATTTCCATGGGCATGCTGAGTAGTTTTTTATTTGTTGGGCTTCTAATTTCAAGACTGTGTCTATCCTGGAGTCTTCTACTCCATATACTAAAGCTATAAAAATGATAGAAAAGAACATATAAATACTTAAAAGAGCTGAGATAGAAAATGAGAAGAGGGACTCTTAGCAGACCAGAGGCTAAAAAATACAAATCAGATTTAATCCTCCATTCATTTTCCTTCTTCCAGCATATTGCTTGAGCCTATATTTTGGCAGCAATTTAATTCTGCTTACAACTGTAGTTGGCTAGTTTTATGTCTATCTGGTCCCACTGATTGGTAAGCAGAACATGAAAAACAGTGTTGCATTATTTTTTTCAGGAATTACTAAATATACAATAAGGCTCTGCCCATTTTAGACATTTAGTAAATTTGTTAAATAATGTAACATTAAGATTGGGAGGAAATCTTTCCAACTGGATATACTAGTTTTAAAGTTCTCTGAATTTACTTGCCAAAGCCTATTAATATTTTTTTAATTTAAAACCAAAGCTATTGTTCTTGAAAAGACCATACAAAGTAGTTGCATAGAAACATATTATTTTCTTTCATAATACTAAAATGATAGTTTTCTGAGTATGTAATCCATAAGACAAAGGAAAACATGATAAAAAAAATAACCCTGTTTCAAATAGGCTCTGTGAATTTACTTTTCCTGAGCAAAATTTGCTGGAAGAATTTAAGTGTTTCATTTGTGATGTTAGTCTATGGCAGAAATATCTGAAGAATTTTCAGAGGACTTCTCCAATATAGACATTTCCAATAAATATTTTCATAAAATACTTAATCAAACACACACCACAATTGAGATAGAATGAATCTTTGCACTAAAAAGGAAGACATACGTTGAGGTGACTAAATTGGATGAATATATATCTTTGAAAATTATTATCTAATAATTAAGTTACTGTTTTTGGTTCCCAAATTGTGACCTAAAAATAACTTGCTTTTTTATCAATAATAGACCAAACATAACTAAAAATGTTGACCTAAAGTGTTTATTAACATATCACACAAGTAGTTGTTTATTTTAGAAGTTATTTTAAAAGAATGAAAGGACAGAAAAAGTTTTCAGTCCAAATAAACATTATATTTTCAGAACCATAATTATTGTCATTTACAGTGCTGTAAAGCTTTAATCCAGGAGAAACTCATCAGTGGAATATGACTCAGTTTGATCTAAAAGTCCTTGAGAAGAGAACTATCTGCAGATGGTTGCTCATCTGCATCTCGTAATTACAGTATATGTTCACACTCTAATAAACCTAAAAATGTATGAAGACCAATATAGCCAATCTTCTGAATAAGCAATAACTAATGAACATCTGGAAATGGCTACATGACTTACAACTGAGCAGATAATTTTCAAATCAATCAATGAAGTGCTGGCTGTTAATCTCTTAGTATAAGTACTATAGTACCACCTAGACATTTAAAAATCACTAGGCCCATTCAAAACATTTATTTGTGTAAATTATAATATTCTCTAATTCTAAATAAGTCTGTATGGAAGGGTACTTTTTGGAGATAGACAAGCACATGATTTGGTTAGAGACTGGAAACACTGGTAAAATAATTCCGGGAAAACAGACTAGTTAGTGGGAAGATAAGCAAGCTCTGTGCATACACTTCCTAGAGCTGCCGTGAGCCATAGCGAGAAGCATCCCCAGAAATAAAAACTCAGACAGGGCCACTCAAGGACACCTCACTTTCTGGTGTCTTTCTAATTTGGTTGCACTCAACATTGTAGCCTTTGGGTAAAATGAATTGTTAAACGTACTCACTGGGAAACCTGACATTCTCAGGTGATGGTTTTCTAAATTTGCTATTTCGGCTTAGTGCTCTGGGCTCCTGGTTTTCTGACCCTGCTTCAGGTAGCTCTGCTTTTACTTGTTTTGTATTTTCAAATGCCATTAGTGCTTTATGTTAATAAGGCATTAGAAAAAGGCTTGAAACCATAAAAAAAAAAAGGCTTGAAACCTAGTCTTATATTTATATTTTAAAGAAGATAGATAAATGCTAGAAACCAACTGATGAATCCTTAAATATGAAATTACAGGAAAATAATTCAACAGGTCTTAAGAGTACCTAGTATTTTTTGAAAGAAGACTTTTCTGGTACTCCAATGAATTTTGCATTGGAGACAAACTTTTTAACCTACAGGAAACATTGGGATGGCTCTTATATAAAGAAAAGGCAATACGTAGAGTCTTTTAAAAAATCAAAATAGAACTACCATATAACCTAGCAGTCCCTCTTCTGAATATAGCCAAATCCAGACAAATAAAATCAGTACCTTGAAGAGATATCTGTACTAACATGTTCATTGCAGTAATTTTCACAATAGTAAAGATATGAAAAAATGTAAATGTCCATCAATGAATAAATGGATAAAGAAATTGTGCGCTCTCTCTATATACGTGTATGTGTGTGTGTGTGTGTGTGTGTGTGTGTGTGTATACACACACAGAATAGTATTTAGCCTTGGAAAGCGATATATTGCCATTTGCAGCAATATTGATGAACCTAGAGGACATTATACTAAATGAAATGTCAGTAAAATAAAAATACTGCACTATCTCACTTATGTGTGAAATCTTAAAAAAAAAATTAAAAACTCAAGTATGTAGAAACAGAGAGTAGAATGGTGGTTGCCAGACATAGAAAGGGAGAGGAAATGGCGAGAGGTAGGTCACAAGGTACAAATTTGCAGTTATGTAGGATAGAAAAGTCTAGAGATCTATTGTATAGTGGGAGGACTATACAATATAATATCATATTTTATATTAAAAATTTGCTAAGTGAGTATATTTTAGGTGCTCTTACCTACCTATACATACACATACACATGCAGCACACACAGATAACTGTGGAAGGTGATAAATATGTTAAATTGCTTGTTGTAATAATCTTTTCACTGTGGATATGCATATCAACATATCATATCTTGCACCTTAAATATGTAACATCTAAAAAGCTACAAACATACCACATTTTGTTAATCTACTAATGAATTGATGGGCACTTGGGTTGATTCCACATCTTTGCAGTTGTGAATTGTGCTGCAATAAATATTCAAGTGTTGGTGTCTTTTTAATAAAATAACTTCTTTTCCTTTAGGTAAATACCCAGTAGAGGGAGTGCTGGAGGAATCTTCATACTATTTTCCATAGAGGATTTACCAATTTGCAGTCTCACCAATAGTGTGTTAAGCATTCCTTTCTCTCTGCATCCACGCCACGTCTATTTACTGTTTTTGGACTTTTTAGTAAAAGCCATTCTGACTGAGGTAAGATGATATCTTATTTTAGTTTTAATTTGCCTTTCCCTGATCATTAGTGATGTTGAGAATTTTTTCCTGTTTATTGGCCATTTGTCTATCTTCTTTTTAGAAGCTTCTGTTCATGTATTTTGATCACTTTTTAATGGGATTGTTTGTTTTTTTCTTGCTGATTTGCTTGAGTTCTTTGTAGATTCTTGTCATTAGCACTTTTTTGGATATAGAGCTTGTGAATATTTTCTCCCATTTTCTAGGTTGTCTATTCACTCTGTTGATTATTTCCTTAGCCCTGAAGAAACTTTTTAATTTAATCAAGCCTCATTCATTTTTGTTGTTGCTGTGATTGCCATTGGGGTCTTCTCCGTAAATTCTTTGCCTAGGCTGATATCTAGAAGAGTTTTTCCAACATTTTCTTCTAGAGTTCTTATAGTTTCATGGCTTACATTTAAATCTTTTATCCATCTTGAATTAATTTTTGTGAGTGGTAAGAGATATGGATCCTGTTTCATTCTTTTGCATGTGGCTATCCAATTTTCCCAGCATCATTTATTGAATAGGGCTCCTTTCCCCAGTGTATATTGTTGACTGCTTCATCAAAGATCAATTAGCTGTATGTGGATCATTTTATATGTAGGTTTTCTGTTCCATTGTTCCATGTCTCTTTTTTTGTACCAATACCATGTTCTTTTGGTTACTATCGCATTGTAGGGTAATTTGAAGTCTGGGAATGGGATGCCTCCAGATTTGTTCTTTTTTCTTATAATTGCTTTGGCTATTTGAGCTCTTTTCTGGTTCCACATGAAGCATAGAATTATTTTTTCTAAATCTGTGAAATGTGCCATTGGTATTTTGATGGGGATTGCATTGAATCTGTAAATCACTTTGGGTAGTATGAACATTTTAACAATGTTGATTCTACCAATCCATGAGCATGTGTTTTCCACTTGTTTGTATTATCTGTGATTTCTTTCCAGTGTTTCATAGTTATCTTTGTAGAGATCATTCACCTCCTTGGTTAAGTATATTCCTAAATATTTTATTTTCTTTGTAGCAATTGTGAATGTTATTGAGTTTTTGATTGAACTCTCAGGTTGACTGTTATTGGTGTACAGGAATGTTATCGATTTGTGTACATTGATTTTGTAACTTGAGACTTTGATGAATTTATTTATCAATTCCAGAGGTCCCTTGGTGAAATCTTTGGGGTTTTCAAAATATAAGATCATATTGTCTACAAAAGTGACAGTTTGACCTCCTCTTTCCTGATTTGGATATGCTTAATATTTTTCTCTTCTCTGATTGCTATAGCTAGGACTTCCAGAGCTATGTTGAATACAAGTGGTGACAGTGGTCATCCTTGTCTTGTTCCAATTCTGAGTGGGAATGATTTCAACCTTTCCCCATTCAGTGTGATTCTGGCTGTGGGTTTGTCATATATGGATTTTGTAATTTTGAGATATGTTCCTTCTATGCCTGGTTTGTTGAGGGTTTTTATCATGAAAGGGTGCTGAATTTTGTCAAATGCTTTTTCTGCATCTATTGAGATGAACATATGATCTTTGTTTTTGCTTCTGTTTATGTTGTGAATCACATTTATTGTTTTACATATGTTGAACCATCTTTCCATTCCTGGTATGAAGCCCATTTGGTCATGTTTGATTATTTTTTTGGTAAGCTACTGAATTTGGTTTGCTAGTATTTTATACTACTCAGGCATAAAAAAGTATGATTTAATGCCTCTGCAACAATTTGGATGTAACTGGAGATCATTATCCCAATCGAAGTATCCGAAGAATGGAAAAAGAAATACCACATGTACTCACTATTAAATTGGAACTAACTGATGAATACACATGTGCACAGAGGTAAGTAAAACTCAGTGGAAATCAAGCAGTGGGGTGGGGGGAGTAAGGGATGGGCAATAAACCTACCTAACGGGTATAACGAATACTATCTGGGTGATGGGCACACTTAAAGCCCTAACTCAAGCATTACGAAAGCAATCCACATAACCAAAAACATTTGTACTCCCAAAATATTTTAAATTAAAAAACTAAACCAAAAAATGGTGTTTAAATATTTACATTAAAAAAAATTAAAAAAGCACACAGTGAAAATAATAATGAAAATGATAATAATAATTATTTTGGGCTTGAAGATGATTACCACATTGTTGGTTTTCCTAACTTGAAATCCCACCTCTCCCCTAGTTTTTATATAAAAAAGGAGAATGTGAAGGAATTAAAGGAGACATTGCCCTTTTATAAATTCAGTTGTAGACATTGTATTAATCACTTAATAGGCATTATCTTATTTAGTCTTTATATTATCTTATTTAGTCTTTACAGCAACTTGTTTAATCTTCATAAAAATAGTAGGTACTATTTCTATCTCAATTTAATAAATAGAGAAACTTGGCCTGGACAACTAGATCCTTCAAAAGCTATGAGCAACATCATCTTGGTTCTAAAATCATTTCTTTTTGCCTTCTCTTTGCTAGTAGATGGTACTTTAAAAGGATTAAGTGTGTGACACTATGTGAATAGGCTAGCCCTATTCAATCTTGTGTTCATATTTTTTTTTTTTTAGGAATATGAAGAGCAGCAAAACTCTGCTGCTCTTACAGTGAATTCAAAACTGAAGTGCTTGTTACTTTAGATATATAAATATGATTAAAAAAAATCTTTTCAACTAACATGATGGTCAATGCTTATGTTTTTTTCCAAGTAGACAGTTCTCATTGCATCATTTATTTTGGTGTAATAGATGATGCAAAAGGCAAAACATGCCTTTTTCCTTAAAAATTAGTATGAGCTTCCCATTCCATACTTTAGGTTTTTACTTTATTATGAATTTTAATTTGTACATTAATATTCACCTATTTTCTAATCTATCAACTACTTACTAAGAAATAAAAATCTTTGGCTTTATTTGTTTAGAAATAGGTGATTTTATTTCCTTCACCAGATGTGGTTATCATTTGAGTCTTTACAACAGTTTCCATAGTCCTAAATCTAATAAATTTATTTTGGATGTCATTGAAAAGCAATCTTTTACCTGATCAGAACAAATATTAATAGCCTTCATCTAACCTTTTGGACTTGATATTCAAAATGTCATGCTTGGTTTCTAGAATTACATATATTTTCCTGGCCATGTGGTGCTGCCTCAATTTCATGAAACTGAAATAAATAACTTCTCTCATAAGTTATAGTTTACACCGTGCATTAGAATGGCTATTATTATAAACTGAATTGTGCCCCCTTAAAATTCATATGGCGAAGCCCTGATCCTCAGTGCCTTAGAATGTGGCTGGATTTGGAGAGAGGGCCTTTAAAGAGGTGATTAGGTTGAATGAGGTGAATGACATCATGAGAGTGGGTCCCTGATCCAGTATGATTTGTGTCCATCCGTACGAGAAGATGAAGAGACACCAAGGACACGTGTGCATGCACAGCACAGAGGTCATGTGAGGACACGGTGAGAAGGCGCAATCTGCAAACTAAGGAGAGACCTCAGGAGAAAACAAACCTGACAATACCTTGACATTGGATTTCTAGCCTCCAGAACTATAAGAAAATAAATTTCTGTTTTGAAAGCACCCAGTTTATAGTAATGTGTTATGGCCACCCTAGCAAACTAATACAGCTATACATGGTTTATTAAAATTGTAGCTTGTTTAAGTCAGTCTAGATATAGAACAATAACCTGCATTTGGACAAAACAAATTAACAACTTACTTGTCTGCCCTTCCTCACCCAACAATTTATCAGGCAATGTTTAAGCACTGTGGAAAGATATCTAAATAAAAGAGTGCTCTTCATCTATAAAATGTATATTTTATTTTTTTCTATTCTATTTTACAGATGATCATCATGATAAACATTATGCTCAATTACTGAGTATCTGAATTATGTGACAGTAAATTTTTAGACTCCAAATACTAAACCTATAAAATCATCAAACATTTAAAAAGTACCTAATAATGTATGGTATGCACTATAGCTCCAAACAAAACAAAACGAATCTAAGCCCTACATTCCCTCCAATCCATTCTTCTCACTCAGAAGAGTGATTTTTCCAAAATGCATTCGATCATGTCATTTCTTTGCCTAAAATCCTTTCAATTATTTCCCCATCTATTCAAGATAAACTACAAACTCTTGAGCATGGCACAGAGTCAACAGTAACTCACCACCTTCCCAACCTCCCTCTTGGTGCTGTTCAACTCATGCTCTGCAGTCCAGCTGTGCTAAATTCCCTGCAGCTCCCCACCCTGCTATGTTCCTGCTCCCATTTGCCATTTTGCCACTTCTCTCTCTGTTTGAAGTTGTTTTTCCTCAACCACATCATGCTTGATGAATATATGTAATGGCTAAGATTATTGACTCCAGGGATAGACTAGAGTTTAAATTCTATTCTAAATTCTAACCCTAAACTAGGGTTTAGATCCTATTCTGTCACTTATTACCTGGAGGACCTCTCTCTGCTTCTGCTTTCTCTTCTGTATGGTGATTAAATTAATATCAAAATTAACATCTTAGGATTGTTAACATAATAAATAAGTTCATGCCTGTAAAAAAGAACACTATTTAACCCATTATAAGCATTCGATAAGTGTTAGTCATCAAGTTACTGCACAGGGATCTCCCTTTCTAGAGAATTCTGCCTGATCCCTTCCCCCAGTCTGGGTTAGCTGCCCTGCCTGTGTTTCCATGTTTCCGCGTACATATCACATTCTATTTTAGTTGAATATTACAATAGTCTCTGTGATACAAACTATAAAGAGGAGAAAAATAAGTTTTTATTTTTCATTGCATTCCCAGAGCTTAACATTGTACCAGACATATAGCGAGTGCTCTATAAGTATTTGTGATAATTGTGGATAAGTGAATAAATCAATGGAAGAGAAATGTTTGATGCAAAGATTGAAAATGCTTAAAATAAATATCTAAAAGAGATGTGTTTATGCCTAAAATAATTTATCTACAGTGATCATTTCCAATTCTGGCACCCACCAGTGCTTTTAAATATTGACCAACAGATATTAATTTTCCATTATGAAACCAATACAAGGTTTATTAATAGAAATTTTGAAATTATAAAAAAGCAAAAATAAATGGTAAAAACACCTATAATCACCCCAAAATAGCTATTATTGATAATTCAATACACTTATTTTTCTTAAGTATGAATTTATGTAATGTATATCACTTTAATCAAACTGTACCTATAATTTTTTGTCCCTTTATTCATTTAAAAAATAATGTAAATATTATAATATCTTTGTAAGCATTGTTGCATAGTACATTCACAGATGAACGATTGTAATCTTAAATATTTTCTTACTGTAGGTCCTTTGGATTTGACCAATTTTGTTAGATTGTAAGTAAAGACCTTAATAAAATTCTTTAAAAAGAAATCTTTTTCTGAAGATGGAATTATTCCTTATAATACTATCTGAGTAACTAAATCTAGTCCAAAGTTGGTGAACATTTTTCAGAGACTTCAAACCTATTCATAAATTTATTTCCAAGAGATTTCTACTAACGTATACTTCTATTAGAAATGTATATTGATTTTCACGTACATGCACTGGAGCTGGATTGTACATTTATTTAAATCTGCAAATTTGAAAAATGAAAGAAAAATTTATCATTGCTTCTATTTTTCATATTTTAGATCCTCCTCTCATTGTTTTGTGAATTTTTCTAGTATTTCAAATTCTCTTCACTAAGGAGGTTTTTACTTATCAAATACATACCTTCCTTTGAATCAGTAACTTACCCCTCCTTTCCCAGTCTACCATGCTGTTTACTTACATCTTCTTAGTAAAGAATTAACACAATTTTCTTAAATATTAAGCCTTCTTAAGACAGTTATCATGAATTAACAAGAATGGCATTTAATTCCATTATTGATAATTATTTTTCCTTTGGTAAATTAGATAGGAGACTAAAGAAAATCAGAAAACCAAAGGTACTAAGGAAGAGAATGGAATGCTACCTTGGAAGAATGTCTTGCTGCCTCATTCCAATGTCTGACCTTCTTTTATCAGGATTAGAAATTAAGTTAAATTTAGCAAAAATAAGATTGTGGGGGACAGTCTCCTCTTAAATACATTCACAAGGAGCTAGTGTGTAAAAATAAGACTGTCTAATGATTAATAATTGATGGGAATAATTACATTCGCTGCTATAGGAGATGCTATGTGAGAAGCCAAATTATTGTAAAAAGTTGCTGAGTTAGCATGAAGTTAAACAGTGGAGAGGTAATTGCAATATCTTTATGATCAGTGTTATTGAGCCATGAATAGAATGCAGCCTTCCCTTCTGTACATATAGAACCTATGATCTTGTTCATGGAGTGGTCTGTTGTTATCTCAACAGTTGCCCCTCTGTTTTTACTTTTTTCCTGTGTTCACCGAATAGAAATCCACTTCTTGATAACACATTCTCACATTAGGTAAGTTGATATTTACAAGTTGTAGAATATAGTTCACTGTCTGACAATCACTTTGCCTTAGGATAAAGATGATGATAATGATGATGCTTTGGGGGCTAAAATGATGATGATGAGCTAGTGCTTTGTGTTTTCCTGTTTTGATCCTCTATGAAGTATATTTATAGTTTAACTCAATAATGACAATCTTGTTTTCTTTATTTATGAGTTCATGGCTAAAATCAAGAGGGAGGCACCTCACATTGCTACCATGTACTTTTTAAAAAGTCCATCAATATTAACTTTTTTGATCATCAATGTAATGTTGATATGATATGATATATAATGAATGCCTTTTCTTTTGAATTACAGGAAATTAAGACTCTGTATTTGAGGTCATTTTTTCCTTTTGCCCAGTTAAAGGATAAATATAGCTTCTCTCTTCAGAACTCTTGTACCAGCACCAATTGTTGATTGTTAGTGAGTGACTTTCCTTGACATATCTCAGATTCTGCCGCAGACAATTTCAGTTGCGTTCAATTGTGTTATGTCTGTAACTGAAGGCACCCAAACCGCCTCTCCCATCATTAAACTTTCTCTTTCTACGTTTATCTCTGGCTGCTTTGGCTGGAATGGATTTATCTTTCCATTGTGTCATAATTCCTGTTTCCAAGTTGTTGCTGATGATGAGCCTGTCAGTTGGCGCCACACATCTTTGCAGCAGAAAGCAGTGTGCCGCCGCAAATCATTACCCTGGCAGCATGTGTCAGTAAGCACTTTTAGGAACAGCCTCACTATAGTTGTTCTGACTACAGGGATAAGTTAATGATGCATCTCCAAGAATTTTTCTCAGAGAAAGCAATTCTCTATAGGGATTGAATAACAGCTGATCATGCCACTCTTTTTATTAATTTTTTAATTACTTCTATGCAGACACCCAATAATATGGACAAGATCTTATTTGGTCAACTTGTTTTTGTGTACCCACTGGATCCTTGGTCAAAAAAAATGCTGTAGCAAAATTTTATTTTTTGTTTTCTTTTTAATTTTTTTTTTATTTCAGCATATTACAGGGGTACAAATGTTTAGGTTACGTATATTGCTTTTGTCCCACCCAAGTCAGAACTTCAAGCGGGTCCATCCGCCAGATGGTGTGCACTGACCCACTAGATGTGAATAAACCCATCCCCTCCTCTCCCTTCCCATCTGCCTGACACCCGATGAATGTTATTACTGTATGTTCACTTAAGTGTTGATCAACTAAAACCAACCTGCTGATGAGTACATGTGGTGCCTGTTTCTCCATTCCCATGATATTTCACTTAATAGAATGGGCTCCAGCTCCATCCAGGATAATACAAGAGGTGCTATACCACCATCGTTTTTTGTGGCTGAGAAGAACTCCATGGTACACATATACCACATTTTATTAATCCACTCGTGTATTGATGGGCACTTGTGTCGTTTCCACATCTTTGCAATTGTGAATTGCGCTGCTATAAACATTCAAGTGCAGATGTCTTTTTTATAGAATGTCTTTTGTCCTTTTGGGTAGATGTCCAGTAACGGGATTGATGGATCAAATGGTAGTTCTACTTGTATCTCTTTGAGGTATCTCCATATTACTTTCCGCAGAGGTTGAACTAGTTTGCAGTCCCACCAACAATGTATGAGTGTCCCTATCTCTCCACATCCATGCCAACATTTATTGTTTTGGGACTTTTTGATAAAGGTCATTCTCACTGGAGATAAGTGATATCTCATTGTGGTTTTGATTTGCATTTCCCTGATGATTAGATATGTTGAGCATTTTTTCATATGTTTGTTGGCCATTATTCTGTCTTCTTTTGAAAAGTTTCTGTTCATGTCCTTTGCCCACTTTCTGATAGGGTAGCATAGTGTAGCAAAATTTTGGACTTATTGTGTATTTATACTTACCATCATATTCTAAAAAAATGACAAAGCATTATTTTATTCCATTAATTTTTCTAACTATTGACTGCTCTTATTTTTGCCTTCAGTTCTAACATACATAAGAAAATTGTTGTATAATATAATAAATACCTGTAAAGAACATAAGGCTCTTTCTTCTGAATATTTCAAAATATTGACAATGACGGCATGTCAATATGAGGATTATGATTACATAAAAATAAGTCGAATAGCACTTGATTTCTTATTTTCATTTATTACTAATATCATTTCTGGTCCTTCTTCTAATTAAAATTTGTTTACTTCTTTGTACAAAAAGATAAAATCTACTTCGGAATAAAGAACAGAATCTTAATCTACTATAACTTTTGGAGCTGAACATCCTGGTATCTGGTATACATCGGCTTTCTTACTGGCTACTCTTCCAGGATCAAGTGGACCTTAGCTCATAACATATAGATAATTTCTGTATGTACTTGTATATTTTCTTTGAAAATGTACTGCTCAACTGAATTAAAATATAGCATACTATATATTGATGATATGTGTGTGTGCACACATGCACATGCCGAGAGAGATGGGGTACAAATGTCTATCAATTTGTGATTGGCCGGGCACAGTGGCTCACACCTGTAATCCTAGCACTCTGGGAGGCTGAGGTGGGAGGATCTCTTGAGCCCAGGAGTTTGAGGTTGCTGTGAGCTAGGCTGACGCCATGGCGCTCTAGTCCAGGTGACACGGTGAGACTCTGTCTCAAAAAAAAAAAAAACCTTGTGATTATCTAAGGTTAAATTTTCTTTCATATTAATTGGCAGCATTTGTATTTTAACATAATTGACAGTTCCTAATCTGTTCAATTACCTGTTGGTTGACTTAATGTTTTAACTAGGAGGCCTTAAATTGCAAATAACATAAAACCCAACTTTAATTGGCTTAAAAAATGAAGGAGATTTTCGATTGAGTGCATTTATTTGTGCAAGGGGAAGGGCTCAGGTATGACTTCATTCAAAGGTTTACAACATTATCAGGAATCCAGCTCTGTATCTCTCAGCTCTGTGCATCATTATATTTTGATTTGTCCTCATGATGACTATGTTACAATCATTGCAAGCAGCCCTAAGCCTTGAATCTATATATGACATCATCCAAAGAAAGCTTAGTTGTAACACTTTAATAATTCTGAGATTCACAGTTATTAGGCCAGCTTAGATGAATATTTGCATCTGAACCCAGTGACTGTAGTAAAGGGAATGGGATGTACTGAACCAAGGTCATACTTCCCACACTTGAAGCTTGGAGAACGCCCAGGTCACCTTACCCGTACCTGAATCTGAGATGAGAGCCAATTTTCCTGAAAGCACCAGGATCTCTAAATAAAACAAGAGATTGTTGCAAAAGGATGAAAGGGAAATGCATACTAAAGTTATAATCAACAAAAATAGATTATAGGTACTTTTTAAAAATCTGCATTGCCTACTGCAAAAAAGGGGGGGAGTCTTTAGTACTCAAATTCCCATCTTTTGTTGTATAAGGAAGGACTGACATTATTCTAAAAGACGTTTTAGCTATTTCTTGTGGTGTCAGAGAACGGTGTTAAAGAGGAGTTCAGCAGGGAAGCAGAATGAAGAAAAAGCTGGACAATTTCCCAGTTCTCCTGAGTCAGGTCTTCACAGTATGGCTTCATTAATCTCTTTGAAGTTATTTCTCAGAACATCAGACATACATTCAAATATTAGTACAAAAATATCTTTCAAAGCCAAATATGAATACTTTTTATGTATTCATGTATCATTTTGGATTCACCATATCTTTTTTGATAAGGTATACCTATTCCTCCAGGTGTTAACCAATAACAGCTTTACACAGGCTGAAGAGAGATATTAAAAACATTTAACAACTGTTATGTCATGAAATTCTACCAATCATAATGCCCTCAACCAGGCAGAAAGATGGGCTGCCAGCTGATGTTGCTAACCTGTGAGTCCTGAGTGAATGACAGCCCTGATTAGGTACTTTCACTCTCTTGAGTTGTTATAGTGAAGTCTAAAATGATTTATTATTTAAAAAATGCAAATCTGATGGTAAAAGTGGCTGTCAAATGACTTGATATTTGTAAATAGGAGGTCTTCCTTTTGATCTTGTCTAATCATTCTGGGGTTACCTGTTCTCATTATTGGTCTTTATTGGTGGTCTGAACTTTTCTATTACAATGAATAACTGTAAGTTACTGGTTTTTAAGTAGATGATTATCAAACATGCTTCTTGACCTATAAGAACAGATAAATAAACTTCTCAATTATAAATTATTTCTCTTACAGTCATAACCAATTTTTCATTTTGGTTTGTTTTGCTTTTAATCTGTTGCTTCTATAGCAATAATCTTTCAGTAGATTTTCTTTTATCTTTTAGGAGAATGCATTTGCTGAGAGAAAGTCACCGTATCTTCTTTGTTTACCATTCACTAATCGTTTGCCTGCATTTACAGCTGTGTCAGCTTCCTAGATACGTGATTATAGGTCCCATATCTGGGATCTGCCAAGCTATAAGCAAATATTGATTTTGTTGGGAAACAACTTTTCCAGGAGAGGCACTGTTGATAACTTCTGGAAAACTCTTGGTGACTACTGTTTTCCAGTCATCCATAGTTTCTTGGTACCCTAGTCATTGTTTTCAAATTCACCACAGAAGTAAAACCTTAGCATCATGAAAACTAGTACTCTTGATAGATTAACAACATTTAGAAATATTTCTCTAATGCATCAAGAATAAATCATACTAGTACATGGAGATCTATTGATATCTTTAATAATAAATTTTTACTGAAATGATTGGAGCTGGATTATTATTGACTTTAAGTATTGCTAGGAAGTGCTTATTAATTGTAACTGCCCTTAAGTTCTGAGAAAAAAAAAAAAAAAGATTGCTTTGAAGGATTGCTACAAAATTTTTTTGATCTCTTGTTTTTCTCCTTTACAGACCGGGCAATGCACTATTGCTAGGGTTTGAATGTGTCTCCCAAATTTCATTTATTGGAAACTTAATCCCCAAATTCATATATTGATGGCATTTATTACAGGTGGGCCTATAAATGGGGATAATTAGGTAGGATTAGATACAGTTATCAGGGTGCAGCCCCCATGATGGGGATGATGTTATGAGAAGAGGAAGAGAGACCTGAGCTGGCATGCTCTGCTCTTGGCCTCTCACCATTAAATGCCATCTGCTCTGTTGTGATGCAGCAAAAAGGCCCTCACAAAATGATAGCAGGATGCTCTTGGAATTCTCACCCTCCAGCACCATGAGCTAAATAAATTTCTTTTCTTTATAAATTACCCAGTCTATGGTATTCTGTTATAGCGATAAAAAATAGACTAACACAACTATCTTAAGCATAGTTAAAAGAGGTATATCTTGACTTTATTTATTTATGGGGCAGAGTCTTGCTCTGTTGCCTGGGCTAGAGTATAACAGCATCACCATAGCTCACTGCAATCTCAAATGCCTGGGCTCAAGTGATCCTCCTGCTTCAGCCTCCCAAGTAGCTGGTACTACAGGCATGTGCCACCATACCCAGGTAACTTTTTCTAATTTTTAGCAGAGATAGGGTCTCACTCCTACTCAGGCTTGTCTTGAATTCCTGACCTCAAGCAATCTTCCTATCTTGGCCTCCCAGAGTGCTAGGATTACAGGTGTGAGCCTCTGCACTTAGCCGATCGTATTTTATATGAGTAAACACACACATACACCTCTTCCCACTGTACCACTTCACACTTTTTTTCTAATTCAGCCCTTATATTAGGTTATTAAGTATGAAATTTCTGATTTCCTTAAATACTAAGTTTGACAGTTTCATACTCTGACATTTCACTTTGACACTTTTTGTTTTATTTGTATTGTGAAGGTACGTCCTCAGTTTTTCAAATGTACATTTTGGCTTGTGATTATCTTTCAAATTTTTTAGAGCAATTTTTGTGAAACCATGGATAAATCAAAAATTTGTGTTATTTTTGAATATGAATTCCATCATGAAACCAATGCAGTGTAGACAGCTCAAAATATCAACGAAGTGTTTGGGAAGCATGTGGCTAATGAATGCATGGTATGTCAATGGTTTGAGAAATTCTGTTCTGTTGATTTGAATCTTGAAAATGAGCCAAGTGGGCAACCCGAGACCAAGGTGGATAATGATGAGCTGAAAGCTGTAGTAGAAGTGAATCCATCTCAACCTACATGTGAATTAGCAGCAAGATTTGATGTCACTATTTCAACAATATTGGACCATTTGAAAGGTAAAGAAGCAAGGTAAAGAAGCTGGATAGATGGATTCTGCATGAATTAAATGAACATCAGAAGAGAAATCGTCTCAAAATTTGCCTTTCTGTGCCATCATGACATATAGGTGGACCATTTCTACACCATATTGTTACATGTGATGAAAAATGGATTCTTTTTGACAATTGCAGGCATTCGGCACAATGGTTGGATAAAGATGTGCCAAAACACAGTCCAAAACTGAATATTCATCAAAAAAAGCTAATGATGTGTGTTTGGTGGTCTAGCACTGTATCTACTACAACTTCATGAAACCTGGCTGATTACAGTGGATGTCTACTGTAACCTACTGGATGAAGTGATGAGGATGCTTGCAATTAAGCAGCTGAGATGGTCAATAGAGACAGGCCAATCTTCCTGCAAGACCACATGTAGCACAAACAACGGTGATCAAACTATAGCAGCTGGACTTGGAAACTCTTTGTCATCCACCGTATTCACCATACCTTGCACCAACTGACTACCACTTCTTCCAGACTTTGGACCACTTGTTGCAAGGAAAAATACTCAATTCTCAACAAGATGTGGAAAATGCCTTCCATGACTTTATTGCCACTCACTCTGTAGGCTTCTTCATTGCTGGCATAAACCAGCTACCGTTACGATGGCAAAACTGTGTGGATAGGTTAAATAGATACTTTGATTAATTGTAGTGCTTCTTGTTTAAACTACACTTTTGATTTGAAATTGAACATTTCATATTTAATGACCTAATATCATCTCTGTAATAATTCAGTTTCCCTGGAAACAGGGTTAAGTGTTATCAAAGAAGAGAGAGTACTGAACTTATCAGTTTGATGCTCACTGCCAAATTTATAGCTGTATCCTAGACATACCTACTCAAACATATTGCTCTTCAAACTCAGATACCCAAAATGGAGTTCAAAAATTGATCCTCTTCATTATTTCCTATTTAGTAAATGCAAGCGTCTTGTTGCCATCATCCATTGCTTATAGAAATCTAAGAGTTAACTCTGACCTCTTTACTCTTTCTAATGACCACATTCAGAGAGTCATTTGATAACTTCCTGTCAGTTCTATTTCCTAATGTACCTTGAATCCATATACTTTTCATTCTTTACACATACTTCCCTCATCGAAGTCACTTAATCTTCTTATATCCACATTTGTCCCCTTCACCCAATTCATTCTCCCCCAGTTGCCAGAATGAACATATTAAAAAACTCAATCCTGATAAGGATACTTTTTTATTTAAGAACTTTTAGTGGTTTCCCATAGCTCTTAGAACTAAATACAAAACAAAACAACAAAGGACAAAAAATCACTGACCTTCACATGGCACATAAGGTCCTATATAAGTGGTTCCCAGTCCTAGCTTCATATTATAAACACGTGGGATTCTTTTCGAATATCAAGGTGCTCCAAAGGAGACTGACTTCAATTCCTCAGTTTTATTTATGATGTTCCAGGGAAAAAGTCTGGAATAGACATATAGGGTAGAGTGAACAAATAGAGGAATAAATGGGATGGGAGTTACCAGAAAATTTCTGATGGGAAAGCCCAGGAGGTTGGAGACTCAGGAAAGAGTTAGAGGTTAGGTCCAAAGTCAGTTTGTTGGCAAACCAGGAAAAGCCAGTATTGCAGGTGAAGTCCAAAGGATGTCTGCTGAAGAATTTCCTCTTGCTCAGGAAAGGTTATCTTTTTGTTTTATTCAGACTTCAGTTAATTGGATAAGGCCCAACCACATTATGGAGGGTAATTTTCTTTACTCAAAGTTTACTGATTTAAATGTGAATTCAGTTTAAAACACCCTCATAGAAACTTCCAGAATAATATCTGACCAAATATCTGGACACTGTGGCCCAACCGAGTTGACACATAAAATTAACCATCCTGCTCTGTTTGTTCTCTTTCCTCTGTAGACTGTTAGAATAGACTGTTAGAATTGAAAGTAGATACGTAACAATGTTGTCTGTGAATACCTATCAATGTGTTTGTACAACCAATACGGATTGATGGAATTAGGACTCGCCTCTTTCAAAAAGCACAGCAAATCATTTTTCTACCTAGCGAAATTTGAGAATGGTTTGTGTTCATTCTGTAAGAACCTAATCACATAATAGTTTTAATTATTTCCTTGGCTTGTTTGTTTTACTACATACATAGTAATAATCAGTATCCTGCTTTCTGTTATTAGCTTTACCCTGGGTTCTCAACGACTGGGACCAACATTTTCATTGAGGTTATGAGTACAATTCAAAAACAGTATTATACGGTCTTTTATTTATGTATCATTGTTTTCGTTGTGTGGAAAAGGACATCATCCATAGTATTTGCTTGAAAAGGCATAGAAAAAGTAAGCTTGCCTAAGTTGCTTTCACCTGCCCTGCATAATATCCTAAATTTAATTAGAAGAAAATTGTACCTTTGGGTCATATTAAATATCCTGAAGAGTAAAGATACATGTGAGGAAACTATCCTTATTACCTTTGTACAGTAAATTAGTGAATTTGTTTATAAAAGCATTTCCAAAATCATTTTCTTAGATCACTGCTCATTTCAAAACTGGTCCAGTGGTCAAAAAGTTCAGTTAATGTTTTATTCTACATTGTTTTTTCAAGAGACATATGCATTAAACAATAAGAATGATTCTAAGAAGTACTCCAGTTAAAACTTTATTTCATATTTTTCCCAAAACACCTCAAACTTGCTTGTCTATAAAATAGTATTTTTATATTACATTGTTTAACATATCTTATAAGAGCCTTCTTTAATTATTAATTTATTCAATAGCAGCCATTTTTAGCTCCTACCCTGGTCTAGGCAATGTCTCATGCTCTGAGACATAAAAATATGAATATTATAGAGTTCTTGTTGTGAGTGAGGCCACAGCTTGAACTTTCCAACACAGAAATGGATAAATTGCAAAACTATGATCTAGATGTTTAATAGAAGCCTAAATAGTGTGGTCCAAGGGATTGAGAGTTATATATTTGTCTCCTAGGTAAAATTGAGGTTAAAAACAAATCATTGTTTTAAAAACCCATAATCCTGCTGTGAGGAGTGGGAACAAGAAGAGGTTTTAAAGCATGATCAGGACATGTTCAATTAAAAATGTTTTTAGGAAGATTACTTGGCAGGAATGTGGTGGAGAGACTATAGTGATGAGAGTCTGATGAGAGAAAGAACAGATGGAAAGCTATTGCAATAGATGAGTGATCCTGAGTTTCTGAACTAAGGCAGTTGGGGTGGAATTGGAGAAGATAGGCCAGAATTCAGAGACTTTCTGAGAAAGAGCCTACTAGAGAAGCTGACTTATTGAATATGGGAAAGGAGGAGAGGGAGAAGGGGATGCCTTTGATTACTTAAGATTTCTACCATAGAACGTGTCATGGATGGTAATTCCAACACTTCAGGACAGAGAGGAAGGAACAATGATGCATCCTGGGAAAGGGGATATTGATTTCAGATTTGAGCCTGCAAAGTCTGATATGCCTATAAGGCATCAAGACAGACATATTCAGTTACAGGTAGAAATATTGATATAGAACTCAAAAAAGATCAGGGTTGAAAAAATAGGTTTGGAGCTCATTAACCTATAGATAATTGAATTGTGGAGTATGGACAAGAACTTTAGAGAGCATAAGAGTGAGAGGGAAACAGAAACAAAATAGGGATTTGACTAAGAGTAACACATACAGCACAAACTACTGAAAGAAAACCCTTGAAGGAGACCAAGAGAAAGCAATTCAAAAATTTATAAGGAGAATCAGGAGAGAATAGTGTTCTGGATGATAGCAAAGGAGTTTCAAGAAATGCATTAATGCATGCCTAAGTGCTGCACAGAGATTGTACTTCCCTTTCATTTTCTTCTACAGTCTCTTCTGTTGCTGCTGTGCTTATAATCTCTTTTCTAATACATTAAATATGAATCAATTTACCAATTGCAAATTGCAAGGTGTAATTTACCAATGTACCTTCTATTTAATAGATTCATTTTCTATATTTAATTCTTCAGCCCATTGGCATTCAATTTGGTAAAATGTCACATATAGTTTTAAACTGAGATCCTTCTCCCACCCAAAAGTCAATTTATCCATTTCAGATATGCACGACTGCATAATGGTTCTGCCTCAACTGTTCTCTCTAAACTGTTTTATTTGTTCCAGCCCCAGTGACGAGTGTCAGGATCAATTGGGGATAGACTGTGACCAACTTCACAACACAGGCCTCATGCCTACTACCCTAATGCTTCCCGACTGATGCAGAGGAGTGGGGAGGTCACCATTCCTGTTGTGTAATAGTATATTTGTCGGGTGGTATCTGGAGTAATGAATCTCCTTGTGGAATATTGTTGACTAACCACTGACAAACAGGGGAGCCTAAAGACTAACTCTTTTGCCCCTGACCCCAGATAGAGAGATGTGAGAAGCTTTTACTGCCTCTTAGGAAGTGCTCTTCTGAGGTCGAGCAGTCATCAACCTAATGCATTCCTGCACCCTCCATTGGCTTTCTCCCTTCCTGGCCTCATTTCCCTTTCCTTCACTCTTGCTGTCTGGAATTAGGCTCTCTAATAAAGGGGCATTCCATAAGGTTTTGCCTCAGAATCAGCTTTCTACGAATCCTAAGATAAGACATTGCTCAACATTGACAGCAACAGCAACAACATTTATTAAGAACACATTATTTTCTCACTGGTTTGTTATTTTTTTTAGGCAATACTAGGTTAGTAAGTGGGATTCTGGGTTTATAATCTGTTCAGGTGGCATCTCTTTAGCCTACTTATTATAGTAATATAACATATTTTATTATCATGTAGACCAATTCTCTCCACACTATCTTTCATTTTGCAGGGGAGGAAGGTTTCCTCAACCCTCTTAGTGTCCCTGGCTAGGCCTAAAAATAAAACTGGCAAAGACAGATTAACAAGAGCAAAGCATATGAATTTGTTTAATATAAGTTTTATGTGACACTGGAGTCTTCAGAAATGAAAACCCAAAGACCCAGGGAAAGCTGTACTTTTATGCTAAGTTTGATGAAATGAGTATTATGGAGAAACATAATTAGACAAAACGGAGCACAATATGATGGAAATAAACTAGGGGGAACTCAGCAAGACCTACTTGTTCAGAATTTTTTCTGCATCTCTGTGTGACATTCATTCCCCCCTGCGTATGCAGCAGGACATCTGTTATATGACGGTCTTCCAAGGACAAGGGAGGGAGGAAGTCAGAGAATGACCTTCCTAGGTTTATGGCTTGCTCCAGGGTAGAAGAATTCTTGTTTCTATGACTCCCCTTGATGGAGAGGAATTCCAGTTTATATAACCCATTTTAATGGGACAGAACAAAGTAAGAGAGGCCTTCCCGGTTCTGTTTTCTCAATTTCCTTCAGTTTAAAATACTCAGTATTCTAAAGTGCTATATCTTGGGTTACCATGTTCTGAGCCATCACAATTTTTCAAACATTCTTACTTATTTCCGTCAATGTACAATGTTGTCATTATAACATGGTCAATATATGTGCCATGATTTGCATGTGTCCCCCAAAGTTCATTTGCTGCAATCTTAATTCCCAATGCAACAGTGTTAGGAGGTGGGGCCTAATAAGAGGTGATTAGGTCATCAGGGCTCTGCCTTCATGAATGAATTAATATTATGGGAGTGGGTTAGCTATCAAGAGAGTGAGTTTGTTATAAAATCAAGTTCAGCCCCTTCTTGCTCTCTTGCCCTCTCTTATCCTTTCACCTTTTGCCATGGGATGACACAGCACAAAGGCCCTCACCAAATGCCGGCACCATGCTCTTGGACTTCTCAGCCAAATAAACTTCTATTGTTTATAAATTACCCAGTCTATGATATTCTACTATAGCAACAAAAATGGACTAAGATAATATATAGTAAATATAATGTGTACATTAATATGGTGAATGTATAATGTGATCAATGTATAATGTGATACATGTGTAATATTATTAAAGTTGTATCTGTGTTTAATTCACTGCAGGCTTCAAAAGCCATGGACAATGTAACAACTATCTAGTTCCTATATTTCTAAAAAATGAGGTGCCAGGACTCTTTGAAACATGCTCAGAGATTATGAAATTGGCTCAGTCCACATTACTTCATTAGCCGTTTCAAGCTGGATATGAGAAAACAAAATATTATTTGAGGTTAAAAATTCTATAGTGAAAATTGCTTTGCAGAGAGTTCACAGATTACTACGTGTCCTCCTTACAACTGCTCATAGGGAAAAGTGCAAGAGAAAGTCAAATGGAAGAAACTTCAAGAGAATATTTTGGCGCTCTTAGTATTGACCCACTGGAGCTTGAAGGGCACTAGAACATGGACTTGAATAACACCTGAAAAGGGTAAAGAGAAAGGGCTATGCCTGGATATAGTGGCTGAGAAAGCCTGTGGGGACAAGCTGTACTTGGTGGGGAAAGTATTTGTGGGGAATGGAAATGGCCATGAAACATTTCGGGAAGGACCCCCACAGGTGCTCCTGCTAGGAAAGCAAAGGAGGCAGAAGATGATACTCTCAAAGGCAGGAGGCTGAGGGAGGAGTTACAGGCAGCCAGCTTGGTGCACTGGAATTGGAGGTCACCAGCAGCGGACCCTGAAGGGTACTCAAGGTGGAAAATCTTCCATCAAAGAGGCTAGGACCCTTGAGGTTCAAGTCCTTTTAATTCTCTTTCACTTCATGCATATGAGACAGTGAGATGCAGGCTCTTATGGATGCTCGCAGCAAGGCACATTGGAGCAGCTGAGGGGAGACAAGTTGGCTCAATGGGAGGCACTTGCCTGAACCAGCATCTGGAGCACACCTGGGAGACTGTTTTCTCTGTCCAATGTTCCAGTCCTGGTGACTAAGAGTATCTTATTATTCGTATGAGCCCAGAATACCTGGCTTCTGTTACCCCATCTGTCATCTTCGTGGGGCCACAACCTTTACCAAACCAAGGCTAAGGCCTCTTGGTCACTCCTAAGGACAGCAACTGCCAGTTGCTTGATGCCAACAGGGATTTTCCTTCTAAACGATTCTATCCTCAGTGATTTCGTAGTAACGTTCCATCTTTATTCAATCTATAACATATTACCAGTACCAGCTTTTCCCACTAAAGAAGAAATGGAGGGAACTCACACAGTCAATCTCTTATTAGACAACTGGGCTGAAAAGGCACCCACTACATGTGTGCTCTCGAGGGCCATGGCTCTCTAGCAAAATTTGGAATGATTGAAAAATTCAAAGAAGGGGCAAGGACAGAGTGTATCAATGAATAGAGGAGGAATATGGACAATTCTTTTCTTGAAACTTGAAAGAGTAAAGGTTATAGTAGTACAATCTTGTTGTGTATGGCTAACCTCTTTTTCATTGCCACTTGGTCCCAACATTTTCTCTTTCAATTAATACAGCTTCCACCATCCATCACATTCTTTAGGGAATCTTCTGGTGGTCACTCCTTATTGTTAGTGTATAAGTTGATGTCTGGTCCAGTAACATAGACTTGTTTTTTTCTTTTTCTTGCTCTGATTCCTCAGGGAAGGGATGGTACCTCACAGAGAAGAAACCTCTGTACACTGCCAGCTCTGTCACTTCTCTGGGGTCCGGCCCAGGGAACTAAGTGTGGAGCTGTTGCTACCGTCATCACTTGCTCCAGCTGTGATTTATTCCCTTGTTGAAACTGAAAACAAGTCCACTCCCTCCCGCAGCAGCTAGACTAGGCATTCTTTGGCTACCCCAAGTGACCAGACACCAAGCTTTTTCTAAACAACTCTCTCCTTTGCAGTGTTATACTTTTCTACAGGGGTACCAAAATATGCAGCTTATATGCAAACTTTTTTTTAAAAGATCTTAATGAAACAGCCATTTCCCTTTTAGAATCCCACCAACCCTTTCCCACACCTGTACATCTGCAAGATTCACGCATTCATTGTATTAGACCGTTAGTGACTGGATGAGAGAATATTCATGTGACAGGCAGAATTGCTCATCCTCCCGGTGACTAAGGCTTTTTTCACTAGCTTCTCTGCCTGATTTCCTCTTGCCTTCGCAGGAATGAGTTAGGTCTTTCATGAGACTTTCAAGAGCCTCAGGCAGTTCACTTTTGTCAGGTCTGTCTCATCGTTCATCCAACAGTGAGAGAATCCCACAAGTGAGCATAGTTTGGGATGAAGCTGGTGTCTCTCCCTCATCCCTCCGCACTTCCATGGCATCTACTAAAGTATAGGAAGTGATGAAAAATGAACTTTGCCCTTCAGAACCCTGGACTTTCCTCAGCTTTTCCATGGTGACCACCACGAAAAAGGAGGAAGGGTCTAAGTAGGTGGGTTTTGTGCCCCAGCTTCACCAGTAGTAGCTCTGCATTTATCTATTTTGTTTGTCCTCCCTCATAAACTTTATTTTAAAGAAAGAATTCCAAGAATGTTATTCTTCCCAAAGTTCTAAAAGGTGGCTAGGGTCGTGAGTTATTTAGGATTGGTAGCTATTAGCAGTAATCTTGGCAGTAGTGTAGTTAATCCTAAATTCTTTGAAATAGATGGTGAATGACAGGCAATTCTGGAGGACATCCTTCCGGGATAAAAGTTCTCTTGCCCTGACACTTTCATCATAATAGTTACATGAAACTAGTTTATTACTTGTAAGTGTCCTTGCTTTTGAAAATTAAATTCTCTTGCTCTAGTATGTACGTATAAAGATGTTTCTCAGGAGATTGTATGTATTAATATTCATCACAGCTATAATTCTTTGCTTTTTTGAGGTGTACACTGAAGTTACAGTTTTTCATACTGTTTGAAAGGCATGTAGAATTGATATATCAGGGACACTTTTTATAGTACAGCTACTTTGCCTTTAAATAGCACCAATTTAAATGTTCATTATTATGTTAGGTGGGTTTAGTTTCTAAAGTCATTATTTGAAATACTCTGCAAGTGTTGCTAGATTATCTGCACAGCTATTTTAATATTCTGGCCCTCCCTTATCTCTAAATTTCAAAATGCTCTTTTTCTAGTTGTGCATTTTGTAAGACACACAAAGTACAGTGAAAAATGAATGGTGAAAATGCTGATTCGGTGCAGCCCCTGTTCTCTTTGACTTGGTGAGGAAAATATTTTTAAATGAACCAAAAAGAAAAAAATGAAATCAAGATTATAAAGCAAGGGTCATCTTGGAGCCTCCTTGCCCTTCAGAGAACTATTCCAACTTGACTTGAACCTATGACCTTACCCAATCCAAAGCCCTGTAAGAGATTTCTTTCTTTTTAGGCATTATCTCTTCCTGGGTGTCTTTACCTTTAAGCTCTTGTACCTACAAGTGCTGCCTTGGCTTTGCCTTATATCAAGGTGACTGCAAAGTCCAGGCACTTCATTGGCTTCAGAAACAATCATGACACTGATGAACTTTGTGAATATTGAAGACCACCCAGAGGTGATTGGCCCCCTGTCCTAGTGCTGACACCACTCCCAACGCTTCCTCTCTTCCTCTTGACTTTCTTCTTCCTTGCAGAAGTACAAAGCAATTCTTGAGGTCTCACCCTGAGATTGTTCCATTTACTTTCAGATGTCCCAGAGTCTGATAGGTTCACTTCTTCAGAAGTGTTCTGGTGAAGAAATCTTTTACCATTTTGTTATAGGAAAAACTTAAGGGAGGTTTTTTTCTGTTGGTTTGTTTTGCTTTTTTTTTTTTTGAAAATTTATTATTTTTTTTCCTTTTTTTTTCTTTTTTTTTATTTCAGCATATTATGGGGGTATACATGTTTAGGTTATGTATATTGCTCTTGCCCCACCCGAGTCAGAGCTTCAAGGGTGTCCATCCTCCAGATGGTTTTGCTTCTTGTGGTAGTTTTGTTGTTGTTGAGAGTAGGTGGGGGTTATAGTTTTGTTGGACTGCTAAAAAAACACTTTTTTCTTACGTAAAGGCAAAGATTTCCTAGTGGGTGGAATAAGGTGGTACGTGGATTTCTCCTCCCATCAATAAGCGAAGGTCTTATGAGTAAGAATGAATGAAGGCACCTATTAGACCAGAGACAGTAGAGTCAGTGTAAGGTAATGTCAGATACAGCCTCCATTGAGAGAGTAACAGGAATATGGAAGCACCTGGGGAGTAAAAGCCAGCACATTCTTATTTCTATTGAGTTGAGTTGAGAAAACACAGTTTGCAATTTATAAACCTGCAATGTTATAAAGGAGGGGGAAAACAGAACTCTTTTGCATTTAGTTATTGCTTTAATATCAGTTTATTTCTGTGGCTACAAAATCATTATAGGCTAATTAGCAAATTAGAAGTTCTCTGTGTGGATTTTATTTTAAAGTAATGATAATTTTTGAATTTATTTGTTTTTCACTGACTTTGGAAATATTTTGTGCCAGATCTTAGGGTGTATGCTTTATGTAGCTTTTTCTCATTTAATTCCTTTCATCAGACTACCTCACAGAGGTAGTACTATTTCTATTTCATTTTAACAATGAGAAAATTCAAGAACAGAGAAGTTAGTAGCTTGCCTAAATTTACATAGCCAGAAAGTACAAAGTAGGATTCATAGTCTAATAGTTCCAGGGCAGCATCAGAGGTCTTTTTCAAGGTCCTGAAGTCATACTGATTAAGGGAGCTTCAAATTGTGTTTTGAACATCAAATATTTCAATATGATTAATAGAGTGAAATGGTGGTGGAATATTATATCAAATAAAACAATACCCTTATATATTCTTTAATAATTTAAAATTTGTGATAACAAATTCATAATTACCTTGCAAATTTTACAGATTGACTTGATAAAATATTTTCACAATACATGTTTTTGTACCATTGACTAGTGCTTTACCCCTTATTCGTCATTAGTGGAGTTGGAACAGGAAACAATATGGAATTTAGGAACAACAAGGGCGTTAACTATCTTAGTTACTTTGTGTACATTTTGCTAAGACATTATCTTTCCAGATTTTGTTAGTAATTGCAGTATCCTCTAAAATGTAGACTCCAAATTCAATTCCAGAAGAAAGAACACTGTGAAACAATGAACAATTAAAGAATAAAAATAAATGACACTTCCCTTTCAGAATGAATGTCTACTTGACAGCCGAGATTCAGAAATGCATGTTAATTATTAAATATTTTGCATTAAATGGTTTAGGCAATATTTTTCTTTCAGGAGAATCATAGTGGTGTTTACTGTGATGACCACTGGTAACATATCTAATTTAATGACATAGTTTAAATGAATTCTGATGACCACATTGTCCTTCATCTATGTTACTTCTAACAATTGGTATGCAACCTTTCACAGCCGTGGAGACAGCCTTGTCATTCACTGGTGTTGTCAAGAAGCATAAATAATCGCTATGTGACATTTTGATACAAGGGTTTATTTAGTGATGTTTGCATCCTGACATTGACAGAATATGTGAGGACATTTTATCAGCAGCAACTCTAGCCTCACAGAATGCAAAAAAGAATGTGCACTTTACTTATAACTAGAACTGGGATGTGACCTCCCTCTCTCAACTTTCTCTTTGTGTTTTCCCCACTTCTCTGACTGTTACATCCCTATTCTTTGATTTTATTTAAAATAACCTGCTGAAAGGACTTTCTTCATGTGCAGAAAGTTAATTCATTATTTGGTAATTTCACAAAATGTTTTTATTTGTTTTTTGATATGTCAGCTTGATGCAAAACAAAAACAACACAGAAGGTAAGTGTTAAATAGCAGGTTTCTTCTTTACATTATGTGTATAATGGAGTGCTGACACCCATTCACTCTCTAATAGAGAAATTCTCTTATTTTTTTAAGTACTGTCAATCATCTAAGCTCTGTTTGGAGAACAGACTTTCTAATTAGTACAGATGAGAGAAGGCAAAGAGTAGCTTTAAAGAAACATTACATTTAATTATTACTTTAATGCCAAGATACTTGCAGAGGCACATCACCTATGGGGTCATAATAAATAGGTAGATGCTCCTTATAAATGATTTGGATACAGTTTTTATTTTCAGATTAGTTTTAAACAATTGCTACTTATTTAAGCTAATATTTGAGTTGCTTAAGCATGTACTTTGTAAGCTGGAGAAAGGACTATGCTTTCTCTCTCTCACTCTCTCTCTCTTTTTTTTTTTTTTTTTAGTAGAGACTGAGTCTTGCTCTTGCTCACAGCTCGTCTCAAACTCCTGATCTCTAGCCTCCCAGAGTTCTAGGATTACAGGTGGGAGCCACTGTGCTCAGCCTGGAGGAGAGACTGCATAATGAGGAAGTTGAGAGTTTTAATGTATTCCTACTCCACCCTTAAAATAATCCCCAGGGCCTCTTCTCTTATTGCCTGGAGAATCATGAAGATGATCTGTAGACTGCTGGGCAAGTATGAATGTGGGTGAGTTTATGCTGCCATTTTACTGGGTAAATTCAGAACTGTTATCTTTCCCCAAGTGAGAAGTTTAATGGAAATTACTGTGAGGTTTCTCTGGTAAAAACTGGAAGAAATTCTACATGTCATTGTGTAAAAATGAGATACTAGTTTCTCATAGTTATTTTCTATTTCTGTAATTCTTCTGCACCCCTCTGTCTCTAAATAATCATATTCTATAAAGCAAATGACCAGCATAACTGATCCCAGCTTGGCTGTCATTGTGGCCACACAGTGATGTGCCCTTCCACTGTCTTACTGGTAGTCTTGGTGAGAATTTTAATTTTTGTGTCCTTCCTTCCTTCCTTCCTTGGCCAATGCAGGAAAGTATGATGCATAGTGGTGAGAAGGATTGTAAAGACAGAACATTTACATACACAGATGTGGAAAGCAGAAACATTATTAATGTGAAAACTTCAAACATTTATGAGCTTTACAATTCAGCGGCTCCACATTCCCCCATTCATGTTCATTATTTATGACTGTGTGCGTGGTAGGACTGGATGAGCCTGCAGTCAATGAATAGTGTGTCCTCCTTTGCCCATGTGCTTTTTCACTGATGGGAAGATCCTCCTGTCACCAAAAGTTTATGTCCACATATACTGGACTCTCGTGATTTGTGAGAGAGCTGGAACCAGGGTTTACTAATCCCAACTCTCTTTGGTGCCAAAGGATGAGGGCTCTTAGGAGCAGGAAAGGAAGATTGATGGTACTTCTGTGTGTGATATTTCCCAGGGAAGCTCTTCTACTAATAGGCATGCAGTTCCCATAGATCAGTGTTTCTCAATCCTAGCTGTGCTGTCAGAATCACCAGAGGAGCTTTTGAAAAATGTCGATGCCTGGGTCCTACCCCCAGAGAGTCTGATACAACTGATCTGGGGTGAAGTCTTAAGGTAATTTTAATGCACAGCTCAAAACCATAAACATGGCGATTTGATTTCAGAAAGTTCTATTCTTCATTCTCCCTTCCTATCTAATCTGATTTACATGCCGCGAAATGTTTGAGTTCTCCTCTCCACTGCTTTGTCATCAAGGGTCTTTCCTGCCTTACTGGCTTCCTCTCTCTGTCCTATGGTCCAGCTGTTTGTTCCATTACTCCCCACTCTCCTCTCCTTCATGCAGTTTTACTGTAGCCTCAGTATTGGAGGATGCTACAGGAAGTTAAATAGATATATTCCTATCCTCTAGCCAACTATAATCAAAGTGTATATGAACATGACCATGGGCTATACCCCTCTCTTCCACCCTCCAGAAAAGTGGGATTCATGTGACTTTACCAGGACAAAACTGAAGATTTATGCCTATATTCATAATCAGTTAGTTAGACTATAGAAGCATTTCTGGATATTTGTAACAAAACTTCAGAAGAGATACTGATAAATTCTCCCTCTCTTCTCTGTCTGACAGCCATGGGGGTGTGACACTGGATCTCTCTTCAAGGAGAACTTGCCCTTCAGCTGGAAGAAGTGTATTGAGCTCAGGACCTCCAGCTACAGCACCTTTCCAGATGTGATGCCGCATTCAGGTGAAGACATGCTCTTCCAAGGACAGCCCCCAGCCAGTGACAGCTCAGTGGGCCATTAGAGCCAGTCTATCTCTGTCCAACGTGGTACTCTTCTAACAGATAACTTTTGTTCAGGAAATCCCCATTGGGTTGGTTAAAATTTTATCTGATTTACATCAAAGCCCGAGTCTCTCTTTACTCAATTGTTTCCTCAAATTTCCTTTCGTGGTTGTCAGCTCAGGAACAGCATTGAAGTCTCTCTCTGCTTCATTCTGTTCCTTCTTCCTCTTTTACCTTTCGTAGGGCTTGCCCCCTAAGATAACTCTTGCCCTAACCTTCTCTCAGCATCTGCTCCCCAGATGAGCTGTACTGATACAATCTGCCTTAGTCTTTGTAAGCATTTTAAAAAAATCACAAAACTTGTATTACTATTTTCCAATTATTGAAAAATAATTTCAATCTTCTCCGTATACTAACACAGATTAGAGTGAAAAATTTACTCTGCCACCCTTAAAATACTACTGTTTGTATTTTTTCTCAACCAGTGTTTTATTAATACATGTTTGTAAGGTTCTATAATATGGTTATGATTTATTTCTTATTCTAATTGTATAAAAATCTTGTCATTAAAAATCTATTTTCAGAGTTTTAAAATAAAGTAGTTTGAGCAGAGGTAATTTAATGCTAAACAAAATGTAAATGATTCCAATTTGATAGGTTTGAAAAACTCCCATTAGCTGGAACAATAATTCCTAAATGGATTTCTTCTGACTGCTAATAAAGCAGTCCTCTTCCTTTGAGTACTTTCCACATTGTATTATTATTTTGATATAATATATATTATAATATATAATCATAATACATTTTGTTGGCATAATGTCTTCATCACTTCTGACCTACACGACCCTTGGTATAGTGCTATGTACATGGTTTGTGCATACTAGGTATCCACTGTATTGAATTAAGCAACATTCTTATACATATTTTGACATCTGGGACTTCATTGGTATTCTCAGAAAAGAAATCCTGAGAAGTATAACTTCCATGGACATGGATAAGGATAAGAAATTGTTATTTTTCCTTGAGGGCTGACAAAATAGTTATTTCTTTTAAAACAAACGTTGAGTTCTGGAAGACTTTTTAAAAGCCCTTATTCTTTCATAAACCAGAATACTCCAATGTATAGCTTTGCAATAAAGAGAGGGTTTAAGTCAGGAAAACCTTGCTAAATAAATGGCCTACAAGTTACAATGGTGTGTTGCCTTTCTCTGAATCCTCAGGCAGAGGCCAGGGTTTGGAGCCAAGATTAAAGGCGGGATGAGTCATCTGCCATGGTATGGCAATGCCTCTGTTCTCACGTCTGCGCAATCAAATCTCAAACTGATTTCTCCTTCTCATTTTTTTCTTCTCTTTTTGGCAAGAGAGAAAATAACTCCAGTATTCTTTTTTAGGAGGATAAAAAAAAAAGGAACACCATTCTATTTCCCAAAATTGCATATAGAATTTCAAAGAGTGACCTCTTCCCAGATATAGCAAAACTTATGGTGGCAATGGGAATGTGTCACCTTTTGAAGCAGGAAAGCTTTAGATCCCCAGGCCTGCCCATCTCTTCATTGTACTTTTGGAGAATGGTAGGATTAGGAGTAAAGAAGTATTAAATATAATACCATTTTCCCCAGAGAGTAATTAATATTTCTGGCCATGCAGACTGTCACATGGTGTGTCACAGTAGCAATAAGTGAATGACGAGAAGACAGACTCCAGGGATACTGAGATGTTCAAAGCCTTGCTTTTGTCACAGTTGGCCGATTAAGTCATTTTTAGAATTTGGACTTCTCAGGGGCAGAGGTTTTTTCTTTCATATTAGACATACTCTTTTCCCCACACTGTTCAGTTACATAATAGGGTAAGTACACATACAAAGTCATACCTTTTTAGTATAAAACGCAGAATCACATCCTTCATTTTTGAAGTTATAGTTATTCATGATATTACTAATTTTGGACACAGCAAATAAGACATTGCCAGAAGTACTTTCCAGGCAGTATAAATATGTAGCCTTGCTTTTAGCTGAGTTTGTTGTTAAATATAGCTTTGATCCCCCCGCCCCCGCAAACTGTATGGGACTTTGCGTATAATCTACCACCCTATCTTTAAATGTTAAATCCAAATGACAGTGTATTCTGCAGTTACATTTTCCAGAGTTTGCTGGCTTTGTGGCCTTGCCTGAGATTGTGTCTCTGCCTCCTTTGACCCATGCTGCCTGCAGTGTTTCACTTCAGTTCATCAGACACACCTGATTAGGTGGCTGGCCTTCTATCATCCGTTCCCCACACATCTGCTTGGCCTCCGTGCTCTGGGCTGGCTGCCCTCCAGAACCTCACCCTGGAAGCAGCTGTCCTCACGGGGAAAGATGAATTTGTTCATCTGTAAACATTTTCAAGGAGTAGGACTCAATGTCACAAATAGGTAAAAGCCTCAGTCACATTTAAAGTGTAACAGAATGGCATCCTGAAAAATATTTAACTTCTCAGGCAGAACTGTGTCTCTTAAAGAATAGAGACTTTGAAAATGGGCAGATGTGTTTTGGAATCCCTGTTCCGCTTTCTTGTTATATAATACAAATGCTAACCTTAAAGTTCTAAGTACATTGCCTGTCACATTTAAGTTGTCTTTTAATAAATTCTAGTTCTCTCTAAAGCTCAATCAAATGTTTATCATATGCAAGGCTAGGTTGGATCACTGGAGTTCTGCATGATATCAAAATATTAAGAGGTAGGTGCTCAGGGTGCTTGCCCTTTCATAGAGGGAATCTTGGTGAACACTAAGCTGAAATACAAACTAGAACATGAAAAATGCCACATTGGAAATATAAGGAAATGAAAGTGGGGGGGGGTAGATTATTGTTAGTGGGACTATGAGGAAAAGTTTCATGGAAATGATGGCAATTGAAATAAAATATGAAGAAATTCTTCCCTCCCCTTACATACTATTGACTGTGATTTGGACTTTACAGGGATAGGAGAAGGATATGTTAAATGATGAGAAATAAATGAGCAAATGAAGTTAATGTAAGGCATGTTTGGGGAATTGCTAACAGTCAAAGTCGGCTAGAGCCGAGCCACATTAAAGGGAAGATAGGCGACAATTTGGAAAGCTAGGTTAGGCCATATTTTGCAGAGCGTTAGCTGTCAACCTAAATGAGAAGCATGGCCTACAAAGGAAGAAAGTCCTGGCTATGGATCAGGAATCTAGTACTCCTTTCTCCTTTTTTACTCTGTCACTACCTGGTAAGGGATGGCAGATCACCCAGTTTCTGGAGACATAATTGTTTTACGGTCAAATCTGTTTCCACTCAGCTCTGTGACATTGAGCAAATTATTTTGTCTTTCTAGCCTCAATTTGTTCATTTGTAAAATGAGAGGATTAGACTAGACCATGTCTCTTCAGGTACAATATTATTTGTTTATAAATTTGGTGTTGGAAAATGGCAAGTTTTTCATGGAAAAATGTTTTTCAACAAGTGAGAATGTTTTAAAAGCTTGGAAATGAAATAATTGGAGAACTCTTTGTTTTCTATTCCAATGCTAATCTTACATGATTCTAAGGTGATAAATCTATTAATACTATCTAGAGCAGTTTGAAGGAGAGAAAGACCAAATGAAGAAAAGGAAGTCATTTGAGTTTGGGCCTAAATTGAAATGTGGATTTGAAAAAGGTTAGTGACATTTTTTTTTTTAAAGAGGGGGGTGGAACTATATGAGAGATACTGTAGCAAAACAATCAGATGACTTGGAATCGGATTGAATATCAATTCCAAAGCTAACAAACACAGGAAGTACTATGCTCTTTTAAAAATTTACACATTCTTTTATATTAAGTCACATAGATGATCTGGTTTAGTGATGACTTTTGATTTTGTAGTACTCAGAGTTTCAGTGCATGTAGACTTTCTGGTGACATAGATTGGCACATGTTATTGATCCAACCAGCATTTATTGTAGACCTAGTATGTGACAGATACTTTTCCAGGTAATGGAGACATAACAGGGAACAAGACAAACACGGTTCTTAGAGCTTATATTCTATAACTGGTAAAGGTTGAGGAGAGAGACAACAAACAGGTGAAGAAAATAACAGCTAGAAAAAAGTGTTATGAAGAAGATGAACCAGGTTGATGTGACAGGGAGCACCTGGGATGTGAGGCGACTCTTCCCTGAGAAGGATGCTTCTGAGAGCTGAATGAGTGAAGGAATGGCAGGGCAAGAACATTCTAGGTAGAGGGAATGGATAGTGCAAAGGCTCAGGGATGTGGTTATTGTCCTGGAGTGTTTTAGAAATCGAAAGAAGCCAGCCTGGCAAGGGCATAGTACGCTGGGGGAGAGTAGTCCGTGATGAGATAGACTATAGGTGTTAGTTCACAGTGTGGTGCCAATCCCAAAAACTCATTTGTAATTTCTTCTTGGCCTTCTTACAACTTTATAGCCCAATATATATCATCCCTTATAGCAGAAATAATAAAACCACACTCCCTTTTTTCATTCTAGTACTGGGAAAATGTTAAAACTCCCAATTTTCCAGGGGAGGAAATTGGGACTCAAAAGTTGTTCAGCTACTTGCTCAAGGTCACACAGCTTATAAATGGCACAAGCAGGACTCAAATCAGGTCTTATGATTCCAGGACCAGAGCAGTTTCCACTTCCCACAGTGTCACTTTACCTTCTTATGTAATCCTGAAAAGAATAAACAGAGTTACTGACCTCTTATCAGAGGACCTGCAGGAGAAGCATCTGTAACTGAGGGTAGATGTTTTACCCATTGACAGTGAAACAGTCATATGCTTACGGTTGACAAGCTGGCATGCGCTTGCCTGCACTAAGGTTTGCAAGGGAATACCTGTTGGCAGAGAACTGACAGAGTGATTATGTACTTACTTTACTTTGCATGGTAGTCTTACAGCAGCCCCTTGATTTTATAATGCCACGATTTGATGATTTTCCAACAAAATCAACTTTATGTATCTGAACTGAATGGAATGTGCCGTAAGATACCATGGCAATTTAAAACAAACATGAAATGTGGTAAACAAGCTGGTATTTCCTCATGGGCACTCTATTAGCTATTTCTGCACTTTGCCCCTCATTAAGTTAACTACCAGGCCGCAGCCATTAAAATCCAGGCTTCTTCCTTCAATTACAACCACACGTTAACTCTAGATATTCTGAACCTTTCTAATAGAGCCATTTTCAGGAAGGATTAGGTGCTTTTCTATTAGTGTCTCCCCTCCTTTCTGTGTTCATCCTAAGACTCCCTCTGCCTCTTGCAACTTTGAGTTGTGAATATACCTATATCATAGCCAGTTAGGATCTCTGTTTATGATGCAACCCCAAATCCAGGCATCCGTTTAAAATGAGAGCCCTAGTTATAGAGACATATTGTACTTCTCTCCTTTCGGAGAGCGGCATTTGCTGCTTGCTGGGGGCTTTCTGACTGATGCAGGGGGCGAGGAAGGAGAGTTGGCGGGCGTTTGGGAGCAGATTTAGAGCCGCTTCTCATTGGAGGGGCTAGCTTTTCCTGAGCTGCCAGACACTGCAGGCTCAACTGAGGCTCGGAGGTGCAATTCAGGCTGGTGGAGCAGCGGGGGAAGGCAGGGACAGGCGGGGCTAGCGCGGCTCTGCAGCTGATCACACGCACCACCACACACACCACATTCCTGCCGCCCCGGCTTGCGCCTCGCATCCTACACCCCGGGCCACCGCGGCGCGGACAGGGAGTGGGGAACCAAGGAAGGAAGAAGAGGCAGAGGTTTCCACCGCGAGGCAGAGGAAAAGCTAGAGAGGCGCTAGTGTTTAACCTGAAAGTCTGACCGGCAGCCCGAGGCTCCAGCACCGTCCAGCGGCACCGCTGTCTCTTGGAAGGCGGGCACAGCGCCAAGAAACCCACGATTCCCCCGCTCCAGTCAGCCTGCGTTCGGTGCGCCAGGATCCTTCTGGAGGGACAGCGTGGTGCCCTTAGGGAGGTGCGGAGCTTGGGGGACCTGCATTGGCGCCCATCGTGGTGCACCAGGAAAAGTGAGAACCAGGAAAACAGCCGTGAGCGCAGAGTGCGAGGCCAGGCTGCCGCTGCCGCCCGCTGCGCCGCCTCCTGCCCTCTCCCGCTGGGTGAGTGCCCAGGCTTCGCGCCCGGCCGCGTCTCTGCTGAGCTCAGGGGTGGCCTGCGGGCCCTTGAGGGTCCGCCGGAGGGCCCTGGTGGCGACCGCGGAAAGTCGGCGGCCGGAGGACGCCAGGCGGACGGGTCTCTGGAGTCCGGCACCCGGGACCCTGAACCCGGAGGGCTTGGGTAGGGGGCGTTGCACCAGTGCCGGGCAGACATGCCTTTGGGTGGGATTTTGGCTAAAAGATAGGAGGCGGGAGCGCCGGGGGGAGCCAGGAGCCGTCCGGGGGGCGGGAGATTGGGGAGCGGCGGGGTGGGGGGAGGGTCTGGTCCAAGCAGGTAGAGGCAGCTTCGCCAGCCTGCGAGTTGGCAGGTGGGGTGGAACTCGCTTGTCAACTCATTAATTGTAAACGGTCAGTTTGGGGGTACTGCAAGATAGTCAGGAGGGCTGTGGGAAGGCAAGAGGTGGCCCGGGATGCCGTTGGAGGGGGAAGAAAAAAGACGCCTCGAAAAGCTTGGAGGCAAAATTGCGCTTGGGTTTCTGGTCCTTGCATCCCTCCTGCCTTGAGTGCGGGAGAACACTTTTTTAAGACTCACCTTGGAAAGAAAGCCTCGGTCTCAGGGGAGAAGAAGAGGCGTCTGCAGGGGGCAGAGACGGCAGCTACCTGCCGGGTGCGCCCCCCACCCCAGAGCACTCGCTTTGCACCCCCCTCCCCGCCCCCACCTCCCTATTGGTGCTAGTTTGCAGCGCCCAGCTCCTGCGCCTTCGCTTCCGTTTGAATCTGGCTCGCCCCTCCGTATTATGTCTGCACTCCGAAGGAAATTTGGGGACGATTACCAGGTAGTGACCACCTCGTCCAGCGGCTCAGGCTTGCAGCCCCAGGGGCCGGGCCAGGACCTGCAACAGCAGCTTGTGCCCAAGAAGAAGCGGCAGCGGTTCGTGGACAAGAACGGCCGGTGCAATGTTCAGCACGGCAACCTGGGCAGCGAGACGAGCCGCTACCTCTCGGACCTCTTCACCACGCTGGTGGACCTCAAGTGGCGCTGGAACCTCTTCATCTTCATTCTCACCTATACCGTGGCCTGGCTCTTCATGGCGTCCATGTGGTGGGTGATCGCCTACACTCGGGGCGACCTGAACAAAGCCCACGTCGGCAACTACACACCCTGCGTGGCCAATGTCTATAACTTCCCCTCCGCCTTCCTCTTCTTTATCGAGACCGAGGCCACCATCGGCTATGGCTACAGATACATCACCGACAAGTGCCCCGAGGGCATCATTCTCTTCCTCTTCCAGTCCATCCTCGGCTCCATCGTGGATGCCTTCCTCATCGGTTGCATGTTCATCAAGATGTCCCAGCCCAAGAAGCGCGCCGAGACCCTCATGTTTAGCGAGCATGCGGTGATCTCCATGAGGGACGGAAAACTCACGCTCATGTTCCGGGTGGGCAACCTGCGCAACAGCCACATGGTCTCTGCGCAAATCCGCTGCAAGCTGCTCAAAGTAAGTGCTATCCGCCCCTTCCCCACCAGGCGACCTCTCTTTCCTAAGCCGGGCAATTAACTCACCTGAGAACCAGCCCAGCCCCCCCTCCTGGCTCTTCACAGGTAAACTTCCTTCTGCGGGGGAGGGGCTGGGGGTTTGGGCAAAGAGCACAGTTGACAGTTTGTTCTTTTTCACTCACTCTCGTGCTCTTATTTATATTCCCCATTTCGGATGTGCTCGTATCACTTTCTGGACTAGTAACACTTAAGGATCGGTGTCGGCTCCTGGAGCCTTGAGGGAAATTAGTGCTCTGTTCCCTTCCCTATCCTTGCTGCTTTGCACTTCAGAACGCTTTTGATTATTGTCCACACAAACACACTGCTCCATTCAGTGTGAGGTACTAGATAGAGCTGAACAAAACAGCTTTTATTTTGAAGAAATAGATGCTGAACTTGCCTCAACTTTCGCTTTGGGCTTTGCTCTTTTTTTTTTTTTTTTTTCTTTTTTTTCCCCCGTCTAATCATATTAGCAGGTGGGTTATTTCTGTAGACCCAATAACTTTAACTCTATCGTAATCATTTCAAGAAGCATAAAGATCCAGGAAGCAGTTAATAAAGTGGAAGAAACCACACTTAGTTCTTTTAAATTTTTATTTTTACTAAATATTTTCCTAGAGAAGTTTTCGTGAAGGCTTGAGTGCTTTTCCTGTAGAGCCTCTTGTTAATTTTATTCTTAATTGCCTGTTTCTGTGAAGCCTTTGTCAATTACAGATTTCACTTGAAGCTTTTCAACATCCATTAAAGAAGATTGCTTCCTACCATCAGCGGTGTAAATGCTAAAACAAATTGCACATGGAGTGGTTATTAAAGCAAGGTCCATCTAGTCCTTAGAGGGCACCACCACAAACAAGAGAAGTCCTCCCTAAGGCCCATCCAATTAGAGACTGGGAATGACGAGTAAAACCCAGTTCTCTCTTGCTGTGTGCCATTTACAATTCACTTTTTTTTCTTCTCCAGGGATTCTCCTTAGTAGTTTTCAAATTTTCAAAAATTGAAAAAGATGAGCTCAAATAGTTCATACGTTGCAAAATACTGATCTGAGATTGCGTAGAGAACTATAGCCAGATTCAGAATTTAGTATTAATAAAATGAGAATCTGATAAATATTTTAGTGGAGACTTTGCCTTCAAAATTTCAATTTCCATCCTACACTGTGTTATACAGCTCCAACTTAAGTTATAATTAAAAGTAATCCAGTGTGCTTTTAAAAAGTTTTGCTCTCATGTCATTTTCATTATTCACTTATAAGATCTTTCCCTAATTGCTCTTGACCAAGTTGCTCAGGAAAGTGTTTGAATTAAAGCAGTTCACTTGTCCTGTCACTTCACATTATATGCATATTTACAATGCTATATACAGTACATAGACTAAATTTTGTACACCGTAGTGGAAAATTATCAGCCTGGCTGTGATGTACATGTTCATTAAGGTAACTATGAATAAATAATTTGAGTAGATCGTATTCTTTTATAATTCAACGAACTGCATACATTTTGTAAAATTTCACTTAGCATATTTTTATATTGACCACTGTTTGAACTAAGTGGGTTGTGGGATCAAGCTGAGCAATTGTTTTAGACATGCTTATTGAGTGGTAATTATGTGTCCCTGTTTCTATGCATATTCCGCAATACATCATCTCTTTCTTTAGGTTAGGCCCACTGGGCAGATATGAGCACTTAAATTGTTAATAGAATGCCAAGGTTTCTGTCAGGGAATCCATGTTTATGTATCACTTTAAGACTCTTATGAAACAGTAGTTTAAGGCAATGATTGGTGTAATGGAAATGGAAAGTTAGATGTTTAAGGTTATTTATTTCCATTCTCTGGTTTTGAAAACATATAAGGTTATTATTTATTAAAGCAGATATCTTTTCCAGGCAACATATTTTCAATTTTTTTAGACTTTATCAATTGTTTTTAACAAAGCCAGACATAAATAGAATTAATCTACATATCAGGTTTTGTTTTCTTTTTCTTTAATACAAAGTTGCAATGAATCTGGAGCACCCAGTCTCTGTAGTGGTGCAGAGTACTGATAATGATTCTTCTGTATAAGGCCATATATAAAGAATGTCCTGATTAAAAAAAAATAAAAGATTTATACCATTGACAAATTTGGAGCAAGGTGCTATATTAACACAAGGTGATAAAAACATCTAATTAAAATATTTCATATCATATTCCTATAAAGTTCTTTACTTTTGATTTATTAGGAAGATAATTCTAGAAGTAAAAATGATTGACATATGGCATCAATTTATAGTTAAACAAAATTATGGTGAAATTTCTTTCCTGCTTTTTGTGAAGGGAGAGGGTTGATCAGTGGCAGTGCTTCAGCCAGCCAGTTAGTGTAGTTTGTTTAAAGTTGATTTTTTCCCTATAGCCATGGTAACTAAAATGGATTCTTATAGTTCTTGTCATTTCACAGAGTTCATTGAAAAGTAGTCATGTTTTATTGGGGAACTAATAACATTCAGAAAAATTACAGGGGAGATTTGCTTTTAACAAGTTGCTCTCATTTTCTCTTAGGGATGGAGATGAAGTGACCTAAAATAGTCAACTCTATTTTTAAAGAGAAGCTATACCAAAATCTTAAAGTAGTAATATTTCCCTATCAGTTTTTACACATTTTTCTTATTAAATTTTACACACTTTCCTCTTTTAACCTGCATTTAACATTTTAAATGTACAATTTATATCTTTAATACAAAGTATATAGAATTTTTAAGGCAACAAAATCCAATATAATACTTAATGATAGTAATTACAGTGCATGTATGTTCTTCCTATTACCTAATTAAATTTACTAATATGTTTATATTGTTGTTTTCTTATTTGCTGAATAAAAGCTTCTTTTCCACATATATATAAAAATTTTATTTAATAGTTATAAGGAATTTTCAATTCTGGGGAAGACATTAAGAACATGGATATGGCTTTCTAATACTTGCTATTATAAAATTTCCATCCATAATATTTTAGAATTGTCTAACTTTTGAAGAAAGTTTTTTTAACTTCTCTACCTAATATTCAGCTATGCTTTTCTCTTATATGAAAGCAAATTTTATTTCATCTCTGTTCCTGTCTTCCCACCTTAAAAATACTGAAATTTCTTATAGTAATCAAATATAGATCTTCTAACTTTATGCCTGGAGGAGGTCAGTCCTTTGTCTACTCAGATAAAAAGAAAGTAGATTAAGTAAAAATCAAAGGAAATAGTTTGAAGTTCTTTGTTAAAGTCTATGTTTTAATTATAAATATAGCTATAGAAACCTCTTTTAAGATGAATATTCTTTCTCTTTTCCTCTTCTCACTCCCATATTGATTTTTTACTTGAGTTACCAATTGATTTTAGTTGTTTTCTTTTTTTTTCAACCAAGAGAATAGGGACTAATTAATATCATGGCTATGCTAATTTAATATCCAATTGAATGTTTTTATAAAAATGTCTGAATTAGGGAGGTGAGACCAAAGACTGTTAATGCTGGATCCTGTAGTTTAGCACTGGCTTGAAAGGATCTGGAAATCTTTTTTACTCCTTTTTATCAACATGATACTAATGAGTGACTGACCTAGACATATCACTTGTTCGGGCAAAAATTAAATTATATTCTTTGATATACCATTCAAGAGTTTATAAATTTATTATGTAAATGCCATTATATATATATATATATATATATATATCATATATGTGTTTATATTCATCCAGTCAGCACACTATTTTTTTACATGAAGTAAAAAATAAAAATAACTACTGTTGCATTTGTATTTTGAAATAAAGAAATAAGGATAATTTTTTTATGGAAGCATAATCTTATTTCTTCGTATTCTTATTCCTTGCCAATAGTCATCATCTTTCTGTCCTAAGAGGTCAGCTATGCAGCCCTTAACTTTCACTTGTTGAAAGGTAATGGAGTGCATTCTTTTCCTCTTCTAACATCACAAATATTTATTTACTCACTTTTTAAAATTCTCCATTTATATGAATACTCATAATTGGATGCTGTCTGGTTTCCCTATGTGAGTATGATCAAGTGCAGATGCAATAAAAAAATTGTGGTTGAAAAACCATTAAGCTTTTTATCCTTCTCCTATGCCCTAACATTTTGTTAATCTTTTAACCACATGATTCCTGGACAAGGATTCCTAGATTTTTCTTATGTATTTAGTGGTTTGTCCTCTTTCCATATCTTGCACTTAAATGCTTTTAATGTTTTTGACTCTATAGGATCTTAGTTTGTATGACTGACTCTTTTCACCACTTGATTTTGGCCAATTTGAACTTTACGTTTAATCTTGAGACAACTATTTACCTCCCTTTAACAAATTAAATCTACAAATGATATCTATAAAAAATACTGTTCTGGACACCATCTAAGCTGTTAGTAAAGATATTCGAGGGGTTTAAGAGTGAGTACCTCAAAACTCTCGGGGGCTATCCCACATTCATTGGTGAGTTCTTTAGGTGAATTCATTATATCTAAAAATTAGCACAGTTCCTATTTAGTCTAGTTTTGCTTTCTTTGACACAAGTATAATAATTCTCCAGTAAGAATAGAACTTATGTTCTTTTTAAAAATCTATGATTATTATTCTCTTTTACAATAGTTTAGTAATATGTTTTGTTTTGTTTTTTATTTTTTAATATGGTTACTTAAAAGTACAGGGTGGCTTGTGCTCAGGGAATAAAGAGTAAACAGAAGTAAGGGACATAAAGACCCACAAATAAACAGCAGTAGGTAGGAACAAATGAAAAAGGGAAGCAGAAAAAAGCATTTGATGGATTGAAGGGTGTTTGATGAGTAGGAGGGGAATGTGGAAGTAGGGTTACAAATCCTGTCCACAGTTATTATAAACTCCATAAAGGGTCCTCTAGGAATTATAAAGCTGCTCTTTCATTTGAGTGGTACTAAAGCCTCACATAATCTTTTGCAAGATAAGTTACGTTTCATTCTATAAGGATTGTTCTTTTCATAAAAATGAGTATATTTTTATGGGTTGATTAGCATAGCATTAAAAAAATCTTTATTTTAAACTTGATGTTGGTTGTAGTTTTTCCACCTGAGTATTCATGGAATTTCAAGCTTAAGAAGTCCAAATAAATGTATGATGTAATTGTAGACAATCCAGATAAAATTCTAGGTCTATGTACTTCTTCATCTGACTTGAATTTTGGTCTGAGCACCAAAGCCATTACCATTACTGTTTTGAGTCACAGACATTTTTGTTCCTGATCCTGGTACCTGCTTTGGGCTCATTTCCTATTGGTAACTTCTAGGTGGTATTCTGACCTCACTCCACGTAATTTTCCTTCTGACTTCAGCATATATTCAGCGTGTATATTCACACACACAGACACACAAACACACACATGTTTAAAGATGAAAAGTGAAAGTACAGATAGAATGGTGGGGAGGTGGTAGGCAAAACTGGCTTGCACTCCCCCTCTGAGCCCCCTTTCCTCCCCTCCCCTACCCTCCTCTCCCCTTCCCTTCTCTTCTCTTCCCTTTCTTCTGGCCCTGAGAGCCATTTTCCAGTGAGGACTTGTGGAAGGTGTTGAGGTGTGGATCAAGGGTTGAAATATGATAGGGGCAAATCTCTAGTGTCAGATGGTAGTGATAAAATATTTTATTCAAAATTCTCCGAACCTCAGTCTGAGCTAGGAAAGAACATAGTTACCGGTCAGAGAGATGGGAGAAAGGCAGCAAAGATGTGGATTGTGCTGGTGAAATGTGGCCCTGCGGAACGAATGTGACACTTGGCCACATAACCCCCAGAAGGATGGCCAAATATGGATCTGTTTATGCCATAACAGTGCTAAATGTGTATCCCAGGGTTATGTATGTGTGTATATGATGTGTCTGTTTGTCTTTGGATAAGAATTCAACAATCTTATCATCTGTAATTTGAAGCTATTTTTATGTTACGTTCATGACTAGGATGGTCCCTTCAGAGTACTCTGTGACTTCTTTTTCTACTTATAGTCAGAATTGTAGTTGATTATCTTACAGGCATTTTCTGAAAGAAGTTCAAAGTCATAGGACATTAACTGCTTCTTTAAAACTGGTAAATATGACTATAAAATGTGGCACAAGGCTTAAATTCTATGCATAGACCATTTGTGTATAATGAAAATATGTATAATTGAAATATTATTATTAAATAGCCTATGTTTTCTTATAAAGACTAATTTCAAAATAATTGCCACTATCTAAATTATATAAAATCATTTCAAAAATCCATGAGTTTCAAATCATAAATTTTTTGGACAGTAAATTTAAATAAATTTTACGCTTTAGATTTCTTCAGTTATTATAACTCCCAGAATTTGAAATTCAGTCAACCAAAAAGGCTTTGAAATAGTGGAAAGGTCTTTATTTTCTTCCCAAGATTCCATAAAATTAAAAATAAAAGTTGTATGGATGTCAATCTCAGGTCGTAGTTTTTTCAAATTCTGTTCTAAATTTTTAAGAATTATCAATTTTCCATCCACCGTCTTTCTTTCCACTCTTTCTCACTTTCTTGTTTATTCCATTTTTCATTCAGTTTTTTTTTAATTCCAAAGGATTTTTTCATAAAATACAAGTCAATGCTAGTTATCAGCTTTTTAGAAATTTAAATAGTTTACTGCATTGATCTTAACTTTTAGCAATTGTTTTGAATTTGAAAACAATTTATATTATTGTTGGTCCAAACCGTACCTATTTACACATTTTTGTCTAGGAAATGATCATGGTCCTGTGATCCCTTTGGAATGGGGAAGTTTATAGAGCTAAAGGAGATAATTGGACAACTGACATATTGCTCTATCAATGGAAGGTTTCTTCTTATATCATAATTCTTAAGATGACATAATGAAGAAAGGTTAAATTGGTTTTTATCTCAAAATATTTTTCCTATTATCAAATATTTCTGGGTGAAATATGGTCATTGATATCTAAATAAGACAATATGAAACTGATGGAATGTCAGTACTACTGAATTATTACATACTCAAGTTACAGATCAAAGTTAATTTTATAAAGGCATGTACATAGTTCCTCTTTTTCCTCTGTATCTTTCCCTTTTATGTACATGTGCGTATTACAGTTCCTTGAACAAACATTCTCTCATTCCATTTATACAAGTTGAGAGACCTAAAACTAACATAGGCTTTTTTTATTTGCTCCAGTTAATCTTCAGAATTGCACCAGAATTAGGACAGCCTAGATTAGAATTATTTGCAAGGCTAGAGTAGAATGTGTATGCTTCTAAAAATGTATTTGGTAGGTATATGTAGGTTTCTGGAACACCAAAAATATGTGAGCACCCTTAAGATAACTTGGCTCTAGTCAAGAGTTCAGACTTCAAACAATTCCAGCATTCCAAGCACCTGCCACAGTAAAACCACACCCTTCACTGTTGACCTGAACCAAAGCCTCCTATTTAATTCCAGTAATATAAGGCTTCTGGTCTGTTTCAGAGTCAAAGAAGCCAACAGATAATCAGAGAGGTGAGCATATTAATAACTGAAATATTTGATGGCCTAACATAAAGGAAGAGGACCTGGACATTACAATTGTAGATATGTGTAGTATCTCCATCATTTAAAGAAAGTTTAAATTATATAGTATCCACTGGAAAATAATTTTTGATGCATATGTAGGAGATTTCGCTTATCTGAAAATATGTAAGCATGAAAAGAAACATGAATTATTAGTGCTTTTATCATAGTGTCACATAACAGGAAGACTTGAATAGGATAGAAAGCATGGGGGTTAGGAGCACATAAGTGTAATTTTGAGTATATAGAACAAACATTTAAAATCAGAAGGTATATTGAGTGTGAGTGGAACAGATCCACATATATTTAAGTCTAAATTTCTTATATCTGAATAAACTAATTTGGTAAAAATAAAATATTTCTTTTTCCAGATTAACATTCTCCTGATAGCCTGCCTGTTTCTAGGCCACTTCTTTTTGTGGGTCCTGGAGTGGTTAGGGAACACAAAATTTCATAGCTTACTGTAAAGCCTTTTAGAATGAAGCACAGGCATAAATAACAAATATGTAAAAAAGGAAGACAAATTTTAGTATTGGTGTATATAAGAAAAATATTTTCTTTGGCAAGATCATTTTAGAAGGGAAATTGAATTTATAAAAAATTGTCATTGTTGAATTTATAAAGAATTATCATATAATGCAGGAAAAGAGCTTAGAATGATCATAAAAGACCTAAATTCTGGTTATTAGTTATGAGCATCAGAATACCACCTTGTGTTTATATAGCACCTGTTTCTTAGTAGGTGAAAGACCAATGATACAGGGTTTTTGTTTTTATTTATTTTTATTTTGTTTTGTGTTTGGCTTTTATTTTGTTACATTAATCAATAGTAGTTATATAACTGTGTAGTTGGAAGGATGTTGGTCTCATTAATATTTTACTAATTTGAGAATAGGTTTAGAAATATAGGTGATTTGGAAAAGCTCCAGAGCTTTTTCATGCTGGCTTGGAAATGCTGAGTTTTTCTCCAACATGGCTTGCTAGAGCTGATGTTTTTATTTTTGCACCATCAGGTTTTTCCATGAAATTCCTTTTTTCAGTAATCATTTCTTCTTCCACTTCTTCTTCTTCTTTTTTTTAAGTTACCCACAAGGTAGAGAGTAAAAATAATCTCAAAGTTTTCATTAGATATTTTTTTCTACACAAATACTATTCCTGAGTATCCCTATCTACAAAGTAGCCTCTCTAATTGACTAATTCTGCTGTTGAAACTCTTTGCAGCAATTGCTGCCATCGTAAACCACCACCAATTTGAAACCCTTCATTTTGTTTTGCCGCAAAGGACGTGTTACTAAACCACATTTCTCAGTATTTTCAGACTCATTTTCTCCACATAAAAAGCCAGTGCACTTTTTTGAACTCTGAGAGTAAGAATTTTGTCTTCAAACTAGCATTTAATTGGACAGACTGGTGTTAAAGATTCTGTTTTGTTTATTAAATTATTATTATTTGCAAGCATTCTGTTAAAATATGTTGGATTCATCAAAGTCCCATCTGACCAGCAGTATGGTCCCTCTGTAACCCCCATTTTTCTGTATTTAACTCGTCACTACCCAGCCTTTATTTTACTACCATAATTATATAATTAAACTTACATATTTGCTTGTACATGATTATTATATGCAACAGATATAGAAATAAAATTAAAATGTAAAGGAAGATGAGTACGTTTACTCTGATGGCTTGCTGATTTTTAATAATCATATTTAATTTCCTTTTAGAGTCTTAACATGCAAGCAGTTTATTGAATTTAAGTTTGACTGATTTATACTGAAACTGAATGACCACTACCTTATCAAAGTTTTACTAACCTGTGTTTCTCAAATGTAGATTTTTAAAATTGCATTTTGATTAAGGAAAGTTCAATTTAGCACAAGTTTTCGCTATGTTTTAAAATTAATAAGATAAATAGAGAGTAAACATTTATAATGCAGTTTATTATTAGGAATTTGAAAGCCTTTAGCTAACAACATTTGCCTTTTATTTTTATTATGTGAGCTCATGTGTACATAACATGATTTAGTATGATGACATCTTCACTCTCCTATCATATATCTATTTGTTACTTTTCAAAAGTCTGGAAAAATAAATTGTTGTGTTTTGTTTTTTGATAATAAATCTTTTTCTAAATGATGGTCAACCTTTTCTAGTTTTAACAAACTCCCTAAGAATTGCCACTTTATGCTTTGTGAGTAAAAAAATATCTGGTGTGCAATGAGTTATCATGCAGTGATTTATGTCAAGCAGTTGCACATGTACTCAGTTCCATGGTTTGTGCTAACAACCATTGTTGGACCAGGCATTTCTCCAAAGCTCATGAGTTAGGGAATGGTAATTATAGCAAGTTGTATATTATAAATAATGCATGTATGTTCTGCATGAGCTATGTGGGATTTTGGCCCATTTGCTAGAACATAGTTGCATAATGATTTGTTTGGATTTTGTTGCAGATGATTGATAGTGCAGAATGTTGGCAATGATGTAAATTACTGTTGGGCTGCCTTGAAAATTTTAGTACAAGTGGTGATTTCTTCTCTTTTTCTGTGTGCTTGTCTAGTCTCGGCAGACACCTGAGGGTGAGTTCCTTCCCCTTGACCAACTTGAACTGGATGTAGGTTTTAGTACAGGGGCAGATCAACTTTTTCTTGTGTCCCCCCTCACAATTTGCCACGTGATCGATGCCAAAAGCCCCTTTTATGACCTATCCCAGCGAAGCATGCAAACTGAACAGTTCGAGATTGTCGTCATCCTAGAAGGCATTGTGGAAACAACTGGTGAGTAAAAAATAGATGTGCCATCAAGTTTCTTTACTCCATGATGACATTGTATGATATGCACAATACCTGTTATGAATTGGGCTAAATGACTCAGAGTTCACAATAATGAAAGTAATGGTTTGCCTCTTATTTCTTTGCAACGTTCAATTGACACTACTTTGAAAATCAAGATTTACCGTTTTGATGGTTATATACGTAATATTAACTCAGGAATATTCTGTAAAAACATAAAGGAAACTGAGATGACTCTTAGAAATGATTATAATGTTGTATTTTAATTACAAACTTGACTTTTGTATAATCATGATTTTCCTTTAAAAATTTAAAGTTAAAAACATTAGGGTAATTTAGTGAGCAACCTGTACTCAGCATGGATATTCTTGCCTTGGGTATGGTGATTTGGGGAGTCATTGATAAAACTTTGATATCTACTATGTGCAACCTCAGTGGAAAATTCCCTGTGTGTGTGCTCATGTGTACTGTGTATGCTAAAGCAGTAGTTTAATTTCAAAGTGGGTCAGTAGATTTCCCCAGCTGAACCTTGACCAAAATTTTCTATTTTAAAAAAAGATTTTTCTTCTTTTTCTGCTTTGGTATAGCTATAAGCTGTATGTTCTTACTTAAGATGCATTATAATGTAGATATGCCCCAAATACTTACAATTTGCTATTTTCTGAGGAGAGAGGTTGGCAAGGGAAAGAAGCAATAAATATGAGCATATTATTTGGGGCCAAAACATTGGCAGTTGGTTTAGAATCTGCTGGGTGTTTGAGACTAATGATATAGTATCCATATAATTATATGTATACAGGTATACATGTATCTTCATATATATACATACATACATGTATATCTATACATATATACATATATATGTATATATGTATACGTGTGTGTATCTTGAGTTTTACATTTTCTACGAGTCATGAGAAAACAAGAAATATATTAACTTTTAGTTTTTTGTTTACCAATATCATCTGAATGTCAAAATGCTAATTATTATGAATAAACTATAGCAGTACTGAAGTTAACATTAGCAGTGACATAGATGAATTCAAGCTTTATACCAAGGTGGAAGATCTTTTATGATGTAACGGTCACTTTTGTCCAAGGAGCAAGGGTAGGCAAGCCATTGTCATTTAAGCACATCTGTCACATAACACCTATCTGAAATTTAGGGAAGATATTTAATCTCTAAGAGCTTCTTTCCTTCTCTTTAAAGTGAGGATGATATAATAACCACCTCGAATCTGCTTGTAGCATTACTATTATTTAATTATTACTGCTTCAAAGGTAAGATTTTAAGGACAGCAAGAAAAGATTTAATGCATATATATATAAAATTTTATTTCTGTCTATTAATTTATGGTTTAGATCCCTCATTCAATTTTCAACTTGAAATTGAAATGTAGTATTTTTTTGAAAATAACATATTGGTAAAGAATATAACTAATTTATAAAGGCTCTTAGTCAAAGAAATCTTTAAATTTCAATTTGCATTTTTATCCGTCTCATTTATTAAAGTAATAGTGTATTATTAGAGCTTAAAAACAGATGTTGCCATATTTATTTATTATGGCATATTGTTCTTTCTTTTACACCCCTGCTTATAGTTTACCAATTGCTTATTATTATTCTAATCACTGACATAAGAGGGTCTTTGTTTCACTTGACAGCCTTAAAAATCTTTTATTAGATCTATTAGACCTATCTACCTACCTATCTAGCTACCTATGCATTCATTTTTTTCCTGTTTTTCCCTAAATACTAAATGTATCTCTTAAGAGTGAAAGCATTTTCCTATAAAATCACAGTCTAAAGATGGAATAGAGCTATTCCACCTTAACTTACATTGTGTTTCTTCACCTTGATGTACTTGAAGAACATAGGCCAGGTATTTTGTGGAATGTCTCTCAATTTGGATATGTTTGAGGTTTCCTTATTCATTAATTCTTTTGATTTGGGGCTTCTACATGGTTATCTGAAGAGAATATTGAAGCAGGTTGTTTTAAATTTTACCTGTGTTTCAGAGGATCATGGTTAGTAAATAATGTCCTATATAAGGTCATCAGGAGTTTTCTAACATAAATTATGTGTTAGATTTTAATACTTCCTCCTTCCTGCCTTTTTTTTTTTTTTTTTAATAATCAACTGGCAGAGAATACTCTCTACAGAAAATGTGAGAACTTGGCTGGAGACTGAATTTCTTATGTAGAAGGTGCCTTTAATGGAGAAGAGATTAAAGCCTGCTTCCTCTTAACCTCCTTATTAAGCCTGTTTTCTAGATCTGGTATAGCAAGACAAACAACACAACATTACTCACAATTTATAGAATGTATTTCATGGAAAATTTATCTGACACTTTGTGTGTCTGCCCTAAATAATTAAATCCTACACTGTTCAAACTCTGTAAAATCTCTCTATATTTTCAGACCTCCCTGAGCCTGGTAAAAATAACATGGACATTTTTATGTCCACTCGATCATTTAAAATTTTACTGAGATTTATTTAGATTCATCTTTAAGAATGTTTTCTCCTTTATCCTTTCATTCCCAATAAATTTTACTTTCTCATAATATTTATTGCTTGGAATAAGATAGATAAGATCTTTTGGGATTGTTTGAGGCAGTAAAAATACCATTTTTTATCTCTCATTGCCTTGTGAATAAACTTTTACTCTATGTAACTTTTTTAGCATTAAAATTATCAACTTTTTGTCATTCATTCACTTATTTATTAGATAACTATTTATAGATTATATTTTATGTGCTTGAAAGTATGTGAGATGCTCGAAATATAGTGATGACCTGGATAGACAGAACTTCTGTCCTCATGGGGGTTATATTCTAATTGGAGGAGGAAGACGACAAACATCAATCGATAAGCAAGATATTATAAGGTAATAGGGTGTCAGGGATAAAAAACAAAAGAAAATAAGTTATGAGATAAAGAGTACATGCAGGCTGCTTTAGGTTGATGGTTGGGGAAGGTCTCTCTTGGGGGGGGACACTTCCACTGAGCCCCGGCTGTGCAGAAGGCCCTCCTGGGTCAGTCCAGGGTAGGAGCATGGCAGGCATTGTGGAACAGCTGGTGCAAGGGCCCTGAGTTGGGGATGAGCTTGGTCTATTCTAGGAACTAAATGAAGGAGGAGGTGGTTGGAGAAGAGTGAGCAATGTGGAGGGTGGGGTGAAAAGTTGGTGGGGAGGGGCCACCTCTGCACTGTAGATGATTTTATGCACCCACGGGAAGCATTAGGATATAATTAAAAAACAGAACCTATATTTATATGAAAGAGTAATAATTTAGTAATCTCAAACTGTATATAACAAAAAAAAAAAACCCACCCACTTTTTTTAAGTGGGTTGCATGTAGTTTGTTTAAAAATTAGTCACTCTAATGTCTCTCATGTCTTGGAAATGCATACAATTTTAGAGAGCATTTTTGTATTAATTGTATTCCTTCCTCTACAGCCCTACCCTGGCACACACACCCAATTGCTCCCTTCACAGCAGTGCTCTGTTAAGAATCTTCTCATTTCATTTAGTTTTTGCTTAGTCCTACTCCCATGGGCTCAGCAGGAGTGGTTGGGGGAGGGAAGTGAGAAATTAGAAGCTTTCTAATTTCCTTGAAAGTTTCAGCTTTCATCCCAGGACTCACAATTAATTATTACTTTCCCTGATTCCTTGGAAATATTCCTCAGTGATCAGATTCGGAGATTGTTTCCTTCTTTGCTTCAGATGAGCTGGATTTTCACTCCCAAGCTTTGCCTCTTGATTAATAACCTTTGCATTCTTGCTCATCTAGCAAATTCCTAAACGTAGGTTACCTCTAACTCTTGCTCTCTTTGCTGATTCTCCCAGGAGAGAGAGCACTGCCAGAGGCAAACAAAGCATTGCAGATTTGGCTCATTAGAACTCATGCTTTCAAACTTCAATCTGGTTTCTGCTGCTATTTGGCAGTCTTTTTAATTGTCTTTTCTGTACTCTCAGGCTTGCTCCCCATGGGATCTATTTTAGACCTTTTCTCTCTTTCCGTGCCCCCACTTCCAGCTGTCCCGTTCCTTCTTTGGCATGTCATCTCTCCACCTATTCTATCAATAAAAAGTGACACTTCACTTTTATACATTTATTTATCTCCTTATCTTTACCCCCTAGAGATCTTCTCTTTCTTTTTCCTAGTGTCTGTGGGGGAAAGTGTCTTTATTCTTTTCTCCACAACATCTCTCTTTTTTTTTTTTTTCCCAGACAAAGTCTCCCTCTGTTGCCCTGGCTAGAATGTAGTGGCATCATCGTAGCTCACAGCATCCTCAAACTCCTGGCCTCAGGCGATCGTCCTGTCTCAACCTTCCGAGTAGCTGAGACTACAGGTGCACGCCACCACATCCAGCTAACCTTTTCTATTTTTAGTAGAGATGGGATCTTGTTCTTGCTCAGGCCGGTCCAGAACTCCCGACCTCAAGCAATCTTCCTGCCTCAGCCTCCCAGAGTGCTAGGATTACAGGCATCACCCGTGGCGCCTGGCCTCAAACCATCTCTTTTATAGCAAGTAATGTGTTTCATGCATTGCTTCCCACCACCTATGACTCAAGCTCCAATTCTTACCATCCCTGACATGTGAAATCCCTTTAACTCCTTTCTATTTGCTCTGAACTATTTTCAGGTCTGTCTTAGTGGAAAAAAATAAAGTCCCATCATTTGTCCCTTTATACTTCTAAGGTTCTTCCTGGGATTCAGAGGCGGCCCCTCCCTGCTCTGACTTTTCACTCCACTTTCCACGGAAGGAAGCACATTCTCCCTCACTCTTTCTTTTCTTCTTTATTTTCTTTGTCTTTATATTTTTCAGTTGTTCCTTATATCCTGCATTACTGGCCCTTCCTACTCCTTTGCTCTCCTTTACATATTTCCTAGCTCTCTGCCCTTGCCTTTTTCCTTTCTAGTCTAAATATTTGCCTTTTTAGTAAATTCACAAAGTACTCATAAAACTGCCATTCCGTTTATCTCTAGCTATGAAACTTTCCCCCCAGCTGTGGTCTTGTATTTGTTATTCATTTCTCAGCCATTTTCCCACTTGGGTGTCACCTTGTCCAAATACCAAGTCATCATCTTGTGATAGCTATTTTATCCCAGCCCCTCTTTTCCTTTTTTATCTATCTAATTTGTTAATTTCACAAATACCTATTGAGCACCTATCACAGACCAGACACTATTCTAGACCCTACAGGATGCATTAGTTAGCAAAACAGAATTCTTGCCTAGTGGCTAATTATATTCTTATGTGGGAAACAGACAATAAACAGAATTTAAACATATCAGCTAGACTGTTAGAAAGTGATAAGTACTGTAAAGAAAAATAAATAAAACAAGGCAAGAGAGATGGTAAGTGTAGGAAAGTCAGGAAAGGCTGAGTGAGAAAGTGATGGCTGAACTCAGTATCTTGAGCAAAGCAGATAACTAGAAGGAGGTCATTCCAGGTAGAGATATCAGCATTGCAGATGCTGCAAGGGGGCGGGTACCTGGCTGCCATTCCCTCTTAGTGATGTCTTTCAATTCAAGTCTTCCTCTTTAAGCCTACATAATGCTACTTCTAAATCACAGTAGTTTTCTCAGAAATGGATTTAGTACCTGCAGGATCTCTGTTTACATATAGATAGCACACTAAGCCTGGTAAATTTGCTGTCAACACCACTTGAATGATACAGTTGTGCTCAAAAATCCCCAATGACTGCTACATCAAAGTACATGCATTTCTTCTTGAGAAAATTAGGCTGCTCTTCTGTAATGCTCATACACTGGTGCTTACTCTTGCCTCCCATTTCTGTGATCATGCCATTTTCCCTGCCTGGGATATATTTGTCTTCTCTCACATAGCACAAGAGCAGACATATTTGTTGAATATGGGCACCTCAGTTCCTAGTTTTTCTTTAATACTTCATCAAAACAAAACCTTTTACTATGCAAGTGCTGTTAAGTACCTGCTCATTGTAGAAAAAAACACAAATATGCAAAATGCAAAAACTTTAACAGTAAATTAATCCACCGTACTCTTAACACAGTTGCAATTAGACTTTCAGGTGTCTGTATTCAGATACATTGTTTTTATGCTACGTGTGCTATTTCATAACTTGCTTTACTGTATAATCTATTGTTAACATCTTTCATGTCAAATTATAAATCTACACCATTACTTTTAATGGTTTTGCTATATGTTAATCTATTTATTAATATCTACCTTAATTTTTGTTACCTACTTCCTAGTCTTGAATCTTGGGGCGTTTCCTTTTTAATAAGGTTAAATACTTTTATAGTCTATAGTTGCAACTTATTTATCGCTAACTTTTTCGTTTTAGATAAATTCCTACCAATAAAATTCCTAAGTAAAGGGGCATATGAATCCGTTGGTTTGTAATAAGTATTTCATGGTTGCTACCCAGAAAGTTAGTACCAGTTTACAGCTGTATATGAAGGTGCTCATTTCCTCACACCCTTGCCAACAATGGACATAGTTGTTTTTATTTTTGCCATTATTCTCTTCTCTTTGATTAGTAGTGAGGTTGAAATTATTGTACCTGTCTTTGGCTATGAGTTTTATTTTTCAAATCATCAGTTAATATTGGTCATTTTCTTGTAACTCTTTTTATGTATAAATTGCTTATATAATTAGCACATTATTATGTAAAATCATATTCCTTGTAGTCTGCATACTTTTATCAAAATATTTCCTTAATGTATATATTTATAATTGTCTTAAATTTGTCTCATATGTGCTTTATTACATCTCTAAATAAACTGTAAACTTTCAATATTGATTAAGGACTTTATTTATGGCTATTTATTTTGTATGCCTTAGATCCCAGAAAGTGGTAGATCCTAGTTAATGCTGTTTGTTTTTATGTATAACTGATTTTAATAGAATTGCCCTCTTTTTATAAGCTTGTTTTCATGAATTATTTCTTATAGGGGATCAATCAATAAATGCTTGTTGATTAGTCATGTTATATTAGGTTCAAGATATTAATGGTACAAGACTGATTAAGGAAGAAGTACACAGTCCAAAGGGAGAAAGGAGTTGAGCTAAATCAAGTGTTAGCACTACATGCTCAAACAAGTACAAGTTGGGCTACAGTGGCGGCCAAGAAGAGTGCTCCCTGGAGGATTTCTTCTTAAGGAGGTCTGAGAAGACCATTCCAAGGACATGGCCTGAGCTGAAACCTAAAAGGGAAGCAGAAGCCCATCAGGAAGGTACAGGGAGTGGGGCCTTCTGGCCAGAGAGACAGTTAAGTGCAGGCATTGAAGATTCATCTTGTTAGGGGCACCATAAATAATTTGGTATGGTGAGGGCATAGAATAAGTGGAGGGGAACTGACTGGACATGGGCCTAGAATTGTCCCTGGGTAATAGTTTGGATCTAATTCTGTAGGCAATAAAGCCCTTGAAGGATTTTTAGCAAGGGAAAGCCATGATCATATTTGCATGCTGGAAAGATTTCTCAGGCTGCAGGTGGAGGATGGATTGAGTGGGGCTGAGACAGACCAGTTATTAAGATGTTACAACAGACTCAACCAGAGGTAACTGGGTCTTGCATAAAATTATCTCTCTTAGGCAACTATGTGATTGTTGAAAATAATGAAAAAGGCCCCTGGTTCTCAAGCAATTACTTGTGATTGAACAGGGATGGGAAAAAGGACCCCAGGATCCTTCCTCCTGAAGTTCTGTAGGCTACTTAAAAGAAGCCAAAACACCCAAAGAAATAAAAACAATAAATTGATAAATAAAACAGCATTAACTACCCATCGATTGTTCTTACTAGTGAAAAATAGCTAGAAATGTTCTAATGAATATTTGACAGAACAGAAGCTCAGCTTGTGAATAACTGAGATGTGCCTATACTTTTTACTCTTTTAATGATCCTGAAATATTTAGCTCTATTAATTGTAATTAATTATTTCTCTTAAGTAATCCCTCAAAAGACAGTGATCAGCAAACCACCTAGTGTTATTGTAAATGAAGTAGCATTGTATTGATCATTGGACATGTTATTTATCCTTCCTAATTGCAGTTTCAAATCATTAGGCTGTGAGCTCCGCATACCTGTTGTAGCCAGAATCTAAATCAGGGTGTCTTGTTTACCTCTCCACTTTCCCTGTTTCTGCCCAGATTGCTGTTACCTTTTAAAGTAATTGCTGGTGTTTTAGAAGACTTACCTTATCAGGTAAAAGTCAATGACACATGGATCTATATAAATTTGTGTCTCAAAGTAGCCTCTTCTCAGTAACTTCCATGAGTGTATATTTCTTAAATATTTGTAACCTTTTAATTGTGATTTTTTTTCTCATTTAGAGTCACCTTATCAATAATTTATGGAGTCAAAATGAAATTCAAAATTTTAGGGGCCCATAGATTCTTTTCTTAAAACTTTATTTTATCATTATCTATTCTCTTTTTATTTTTTTAATTATATATTTCAAAATATTAGAAGGGTACAAATATTTTTATTACATGGATGCCTTGTATAATGCTTACGTTGGGGAAATACATGTGCCAAACCACCAGAATAGTATTCATTGTACCCGATAGATAAGTTTTTACCTTCTGCTCCCTCTCACCCTCGCTCCTGCTCGGTTTCTAATATCCTTTACATCTCTTTGTGCCTGTGTGTGCCCATATAATTTAGCTCCCAATTATTGTAGAGTACATGTGGTATTTGTTTTTCCATTGCTGAAATACTTCACTTAGGATAATGGTCTCCAGTTCCATCCAAGTTGCTGCGAAGATATTACTTCAATCCTTTTTATGGCTGAGTAGTACTCCATGATATATAAATACCCCATTTTCTTTATCCACTCATGAATTGATGGCCATTTAGGTTGGTTCCACATCGCTGCAATTGTGAATTGTCTTGCAATAAACATTCAAGTGCAGGTGTCTTTTTGGTGAATTTATTTTCCTTTGGGTAGATACTGAATAGTGGGATTGCTTGATTGAATGATAGATTTACATTTATTTCTTTGAAGAATCTCCATACTGTTTTCCATAGAGGTTGTACTAATTTTCAGTTTTACCAATAGCACATAAGTGTTAGTTTTTCTCTGTATCAATGCCAGCATCTATTGTTTTTTTTTTTTGACTTTTTAATAATGGCCATTCTGATAGGGGTAAAATGGTATCTCACCATGGTTTTAATTTGTACTTCCCTGATGATTAGTGATACTGGGCATTTCTTCATGTGTTTGTTGGCCATTTTTCTATCTCCTTTGAAAAACATCTGTTCATGTCTTTTGCCAAATTTTAATGGGATTGTTGGTTTTTTCTTGTTGATTTGCTTGAGTTCTTTGTAGATTTTGGATATTAGCCCTTCATTGGATGTATAGTTTGAGAGTATTTTCTCAAATTCTGTAAGTTGTCTGTTTACTCTGCTGGCTATATTCTTTCCTGTGCAGAAGATTTTTAATTTAATTAAGTCCCATTGATTTATTTTTGTTATTGCTGTATTTGCCTTTGGGGCCTTAGGCATAAATTCTTTGCCTAGGCAGATGTCAAGAAGAGTTTTTCCTATGTTTTCCTTTAAATTTCTTATGGTTTCATGCCTTACATTTAAGTCTTTTATCCATTCTGAATTAATTTTTGAATATAGTGAGAGATAGGAGTCCTGTTTCATCTTTCTGTATGTTGCTATCCAGTTTTCCAAGCATTTATTGAATAGAGCTTCCTTTCCCCAGTCTATGTTTTTGTCTGCTTTGTTGAAGATCAGTTGGTTATACATGGATAGTTTTATTTCTAGGTTTTCTATTCCATTCCATTGGTCTACTTTTATACCAGAACCATGCTGCTTTGGTTCCAATAGCCTTGTGTTATAATATAATTCAAAGTCAAGTAATGAGTGCCTCCAGATTTCTGCTTTTGCTTCAGATTGCTTTGGCTATTCAGGTTTTTTTTTTTTTTTTTAATGAAGCATAGATTTATTTTTTCTAGATCTGTGAAATATGATGGTATTTTGATGGGGGTTGCATTGAAATTGTAAATCACTTTGGACAGTCTGGCCATTTTAACAATGTTGATTCTACTAATTCATGAGTATGGGATGTTTTTCTATTTGTTTGCATCATCTATGATTTCTTTCCTTAGTGTTTTTCACTTCTCCTTGGAGAGATTTTCCACCTCCTTGGTTAAGTATTCTCCTCTCTTGGGTATTTTATTTTTCATTGTAGCTATTGTAAATGATATTGAATCTTTGATTTAACTCTCATCTTGACTGATAGTATACAGAAATGCTACTGATTTGCGTACATTGATTTTGTAACCTGAGACTTTGCTGAATTTATTTATCAATTCTAGGAGTCTTTTGTTGGAGTCTTTAGGGTTTTATAGATACAAGATCATATTGTCAGTGAACAGGGGAAATTTGACCTTCTCTTTCCTGATTTGAATATCCTGTATTTCTTTCTCTTGTCTGATTGCTCTGGCTAGGACTTCCAGTACTTGTTGAATAGAAGTGCTGATAGTAGGCACCCTTGTCTTGTTCAGGTTCTTAGAAGGAATGCTTTCAACTTTTCCCCATTCAGTATAATGTTGACTGTGGGTTCACCATATATGGATTTTATAATTTTGAGATATGTTCCTTCTATGCCTATTTTGTTGAGGGGTTTTTATCATGAAAGGGTGCTGAATTTTGTTGAATGCTTTTTTTGCATCTGTTGAGATGATAATATGGTCTTTGTTTTTGCTTCTGTTTATGTGGTAAATCACATTTCTCAATTAGTGTATGTTAAATGATCCTTGTATCCCTGGGATGAAACTCCCTTGATCATGGTGAATTATATTTTGATGTGCTGTTGAATTCAGTTTGCTAGTATTTTGTTGAGGATTTGTGCATCTATGTTCATAGGGATATTGGGCTGTAGTTTTTGTTGTTGTCGTTGTGTCCTTTCCTGGCTTTGTTATCAAGGTAATACTAGTTTCATACAGTTAGTTGGGGGAGGATTCTCTCCTACTTGATGATATGGAAAACTTTCTGTAGAATAGGTATCAGGTCTTCTTTGTAGATCTGGTAGAATTTGGGTGTGAATCCATCTGGTTCTGGGCTTTTTTGTTCGTAGATTTTTTTTATTACTATTTCAATCTAACTGCATATTATTGGTCTATTCAGGATTTCTATTTCTTCCTCCTGCAGGCTTGGGAAGTTGTGTGTTTCCAGGAATTTATCCATTTCCTCTACATTTTCAAGTTTGTGTGCATAGAGATTTATGTAATATTCACAGATGATATTTTGTATTTCTGTGATATCAGTTGCAATGTCTCCTATTTAATTTCTGATTGAGTCTATTCGGGTCCTTTATCTTCTATTTCTGGTTAATCTAGCTAGAAGTCTATCCATTTTGTTTCTTTTGAAAGAACCAACTTTTTGTTTCATTGATCCTTTGTATTTTGTTTCTGGTTTCCATTTATTCTGCTCTGAGCTTTGTTGTTTCTTTTCTTCCCTTAGCTTTGGGTTTGGTTTGTTCTTTTCCTAGTTTTTTGAGATGTGACATTATGTTGTTAATTTGTGATCTTTCTCTCTTTTTGATGTGAGTATTTAAGGCTATGAATTTCCCTCTCAGCATGGCTTTTTCTGTATCCCATAGAGTTTGGATGCTTGTGTCATAATTGCCATTCATTTCTAAAAATCTTTTGATTTTCATCATAATTTCATCATTGACCCAAGGATCATTCTTGCAGTGTTCTTCTTGGAATTGATTTCTACTATGATCTGAGAGGCTATTGATGTCTACTATGATCTGATTCCACTATGATCTGAGAGGCTACATGGAATGATTTCGATTTTTCTGAATTTGCTGAGACTTGTTTTGTGGGCTAACATATGATCTATTTTGGAAAATGTTGCATGTGCTGATGAGTAGAATGTATATTCTGCAGTTTTGGGGTAGAATGTTCTGTAGATGTGTGTTAGGTCCATTTGTTTCAGAATCTTGTTTATGTTCAGTGTTTTTTTGTTGATTATCTGCCTTGCTGATCTGTCCAGTTCTGTCAGTGGAATGTCAAAGTATCCAGCAATTGCATTGTTGCTGTTTATTTCTTTGCTTAGATCTAGTACTATTTTATTTATCAATCTGGGTGCTCCTGTTTTAGGTACATATGTACTAAGATTGTTATACCTTCTTGCTAAATTGCTCCCTTTATCATTATATAATGACCGTCTTTTTTGTTACTATTGTTAAAGTCTATTTTATTTGATATGAGAATAGCTACTCCTGCTTGCTTTTGGTTTCTATTCATATAGAATATTTTTTCCATCTCTTTACCTTGAGCTTATGTGTATCCTTGCAAATTACATGATTTTTTTTGGAGATAGTAGAAACTTGAAGTGTGTTTTTTGATCCATTTAGACAGTCTATATCTTTTAAAAGGAGTATTAAGACCATTTATATACAATGTTAGTATTGATATGTGAGATACCGTTCTGTTCATCATGTTGAATGATATCTAGTTGCTTTGTTTTCTCCCTTGTGTTACTGTTTTGTGAGAGTTATGAGCTTTAACTTTCAGATGTTTTTGCATTGGTGTGTATCTATTGTTTTATTCCACTTATAGAGCACCTATAAGCATTTCCTGTAGGACAGGTCTGGTGTTGACAAATTCTCTTAGTGTTCACTTGTCTGGGAAAGATTTTATTTCTTCTTCATTTATGAAACTTACTTTTTCAGGGTACAGAATTCGTAGCTGGCAGTTACCCTGTTTAAGAAGACTGAAAATGGGACCTCAATCCCTTCTGGCTTGAATGGTCTCTCCTGAGAGGTCTATTGTTAGTCTGGTGGATTTTCCTTTGTAAGTAACTTGTTACTTTTATCTCACAGTTTGCAGGATTTTCTCCTTCACTTTGACTTTGATCAAGCTGATGATTATATTGTGTTGAGATGTCTATTTGTTATGAATCTTCCAGGTGTTTGATGACCATCTTGTATCTGGATAGCTAAACCTCTAGTGATATCAGGGAAGTTTTCCTCTTTTATCCTCTCAAATAGTTTTTTCATGTTTATTGCTTTTTCTTCTTCTCCCTCAGGGATACCTATAATTCTTATATTAGATTGCTTTGCATAATCTCATATTTCTCTCAGTGATTGTTCATTTTCTTTGTTCTTTTTTCCTGCACTTTTTACTGACTGGGTTGCTTTGAAATCCTTATCTTCAGGCTCTGAAATTCTTTCTTCTGCTTGGTCTAGTCTGTCATTAAAGCTTTCTGATGTACTTTGCAATTTCCTAAGTGACTCTTTAATTTCTTTAGGTTTTGTTACCCCTTTTTAATGTTATCTGTCTCTTTAGTGAATTTTTTGTTTCTTTGAGATGGTCTTGTACCATCTTCTCAATTCCATTCCTCTTACTTGCCATCCATACTCTGAATTTCACATCTTTCCTTTTAACAATTGCCTTTTAGTTGGAGCTCATTACTGGAGAACTATTGTGATTCTTTGGGGTTATTGAGACAGCCTGTTTTTTCATGTTGCTGGAGTTTTTATGCTGGTGCCTTCTCATCTGGGGCCACTTCTCTGAACTCAAAACAGATAGCAGATATGTTACACAGCTCACTCATGGAGCAGGACCACCGGACCCATGGGTCAGGGCACCTACTTGGGGTGGAGCAGGTCCGTGTGGCACGATGTTCATCTATGTGGACAGAGTGGGTGTGGGCCAGGATGCGTGCAGGCAGGGTAGGGTGCCCACAGGACACAGTGCCCAGGATGCCTGTGCAGGATGGTGCAGGTCCATGGGCGTGCAGACCATCCAGATCCAAAGACTATGGCTATGTTGCCTTTTGTCCTACTTGGGGCCTTTCAGGCAGTGGCAATCATGGCAACAGTCCATCTGCCCGGGCGGCGCGAAGTGGGCACTGAGGGCTATGGGCACATGCTCTGCCTGGGTCCCACAGGAAGTATGGTTGAGCAGGTTCGCCCAGGCCATGACAGCGGGTGCCTTAATCTCATGCTCTCTCCAGGGCTCGCTGTGGTGCCAGCAGATGGAGGTGGTGCATGTCACCTGCTCACATATGCCTAGATTTCTTGCTCTCCCCCAACCTGGCAGGGGCAAGGGAGAGGTTGCAGTTATAGATCTGACCCCCAGACAAAAGTAGTGTTCTTGGGTTCCCCATGTTACAATGGTACCAGCCACAGCACCCAGGGCTTGCAAGCCAGCTTTCCCTTCGTTCTCTCACTGCACAGCCTCCAATCACGTCTCTTTAGCAGTCTGAAGGCCCACTGCAGTGGAAGGTGCCTCCTGCCACTCCAGTTGCCATATCCTCAGGGGAAGCGTGGAGTCTGGGCTTTTCTCCTCTTTCCCTTTCCCATGTGTGGTCACCTTTCCTAATTACTTCCTGTTCTGCCGAGCAGCTCGTCCCACTTCTATCTTCTTCATTTCACTTTCACCTCCTCTTCATGGATTCTCAGTGCTCTCGCTCAGACGATGGATCCAAAGGTGGGAATCTTTCACCATTTTCCATCTTCTCCACAAGAGCCGCATTGTACAGGCTGCTTCTAGTCCACCATCTTGCTTCCTCAATTTATAGATTCCTTTTTAATCTAAGGCAACTTTTTATGAACAATTCCTAAATAAAATCCTACTTTACCATTTTCTTTTGGTAGGTCATTGTAAAAATTTTCCACAGGCTTTAAAAAATTAATAGCTAAATATTGAAGTGTGAAGTAGGATGATCAGCTATCCTGGTTTGACTGCGACTGAAAGGTTTTCTGGAACATGGGAATTTTAGTGCTAAAACCAAGGAAGTCCTGTGCAAACAGGCATGGTTGGTCACCTTACTCAACAGTCTGAGAATGTTAGTTCAGTCTTCCTAGATGCCTGCTTCAATTTAATTGAGAAGTTTACTTTCTTGATAGTGGAATAAGCCTTTTTACACTCATGATTGGTATATTCTACCATCTTCCTTACTCTACCTTTGTTAACACTGACGTCTCAAAAATATATAAAAAGGATATTTGTACATATATTGTTTTTCTCTATGATTTTCATTGCTATCTTTTATAAACAATTTAGTTAATACAGTACTTAGCATCTTAGGATACAAGCTTCTCATTTGCTTCAAGTTTCTCATTAGCCTCACGTGCAGGAGGTTAGTGTGGGTATATTACTGGGGTGAGGAGCGTTGGGGTAGAGTTGTCACTACATTTGTCACAATCTGAGCTGATATGGACAAAATAAGTCAGCAAACATTATGGATAATTTAGTTAATTGTTAAATATAAGCAAAGGGGAATTTTAATTGGGGAAAAGCAGTTTTGGTTAAGATGTGGCATAGCACAGTAACAAGGAACTTCTGAATTTACACTAACTCATTTCCAGAGTTTTTCAAGGTGAGGTCTTGGGACTATCTGCATTACTATATCATGGGATTCTCATTAAAATGATGACTCCTGGGTCCTCAATTAGACTTAACAGGGTTAAAATGTCTGGGGCTTGTTTAAAAAAGCACACAGGTAATTCTTATTTAGAGCATTAAAGTATGAGAACTCCCCCATCCAGCAACTAGGAAAGCCACTAATATTTATTGAATTAACTACTCAACTGAAATACATCTGATCTAACCTACGACATTGACATGTGGTAAATCTTGAGAACATAGCCCTTTAAATTTCTCAAGTCTTCGGAGATGAAGCTTTGTGTTGATTCAGACTGTGCTAATCAATGTAACCAAATGCAAATTAATGTGGGTAGAAAACAGTCAAAATCAGGAGTATGAATTAAAATGCATTACTATTTATCATCATAACCAAGAACAAGATGTGATATCTATTGTGGAACATTGTGTGAAGATGTAATATTATGTAAATGCCAAAAAGGATGTTAGTGCCACTCACTAATGTAGACAATTCTGATCGCTGAAATTGCTACACACTCATTAGACCAGAACACTGTGTATAGTTATTTACTGGGTCATAGGAGGGACTATCATTGTGCATACAGCAAAGTTCTAAAGGACAATTTGCATAATTTTACACTAAGACTAATGCTGGCTATTAGTCATAAAAGCTGAACCATTTGAGGGCTTTCTTTTCTGGGGAAAATTTTGCAAAGATAACAGAGATTAAATAGTAATATGCTTTTAATTGGGTAAGAATAATGAATGGATATGATTGGTGATCCGGATAGATTGACTGTGTCTTGACAAATAGGATTCTAGGCCCAATTTGACATTGCCTCACTTTGATTAGTTTTTACTTTGTTATTTCTATGCCCCAGGCTCTGTCTGAAAAAGAGCTAAGATCATCGACCTATTCAGCTCATGGCAGTGACCCTGGCACTGAAATTTGAGTGGGAAATCACTGCTGCTGCTGTTATTTTTGCTGTTGAAAATAAATGTTGAATGAGATAAAATAATATGAAGTTATTTTATAAACTGAGACATCTTAACATTTATTAATGGTGGTGGCAGAGTGCCATCAGAATATTGAGAAGATACATACATGTGGCAGGCTGGGGAGGGAAGGAAGGACAATCAATTCTTTGTTGTTCAAGGGTGACTTACCCTTGGAGCATAGTTTTATTTGTATTGCTTATATATGGAGTGTATTCACTTAACATCTTATGCCAGAAATTTACTCGTAAGCCTAGGAGTAGCTCTAGTTTTGATCTATTCTTGCTGCCTACCTTAGAGAAGAGCTGTCTAGACTATTTTAGAGAGATGATTAGATCTTAAAGGCTTTTGAAGAAAGAACATCTTAGTATCCCTTAAATTACTGTCAAGCAATTTTTCCATGTATCTAAATTAATTTTTAATATGATTTAAGTCCTTTATTTTATTTTGTTCAATTTTATTTTCGTCTTAGATTCCTTGTCATTTAAGTTGGAAGATGTACTTTTGGTTTTCAGAGCCATTACTAGCCATATACAGTACCAATTCTGTGTTATACCTTACCATTTAGATACAGGTAAAATCTGCTTCTTTGGAAACAAAATGTTCTTCCAAATATATATAAATATGGAAGAGTAAGTGTGGGAGGGGACAAGCGCATTGTGCTTTGATGACCAGGGAAGGTTTGGACCTTGTGAACTGAATATACATGTCTGTTTGTGTATGAGCTCTCAGTACTTTTTTTAGTAGTTTTTCTTTGCTAAGGGTTTACTTTCTGACTCATGCTCCTGATTCAGCAGTTCTCCAGAAATGGCTTCAATCCTTCTGTATTTGGCAGCACTACTTAGAGAATGTAGAGGGAAAATGATGTAGTCTCTTTGTGTGTGTGTGTGTATTTATTCAGATTAGCATTATCGGCTCCAAAAATGTTTTAGCATGTGTTATCTGGTTTCTTTTCCCTTGATTTTGCTTTGCCATACATTTTTTTCCAGTGGTCTTTTTTCAAATGTGCTTCATTACCCTCTATTTTAATTTCTATACATTAAATGTAAAGCTTTGTTAAACTTACATGACTTACTCTATTCAATTATTTAAGATTTTTAAAATTTCATAGCCTCTAAATTGTAGAATGGTAATGTCTCACAATCATTCTTTATGAACAAGTACAGGTATCTTAAGTTTTTAAGGCCATTTTGCTAAAATTGAGGGCAAATTTTGGTCTTGAACATTTTATGTCTTATGCTGGGCAGTACACTGATGATTGATTTTAGTTCAGTTATTGAATATTGTTTAAATTCAGTCTAACAAGAGGAATTTAGCTTATCTTTTAAATATGTATATGAAATGTTACTAAAGGAAGAGATGTAACCTTTACAGAGAGCCCTCCTATGTTCTGGGTTCTACCCCATTGTTTCTTATTTGAACTGATCATTTAATTATATCTGCCTGATAGGATGTCTTTCCTGGCTTGGATACGCTTGGTGAAATCTAATATGCCACTTTCAACTTTGAAGAAGCATATTTCTTACTCCTTTTTTATAGTGGAATCCAGAATATTATTGAAATCAGAAAAGATTGAGAAGTAGAAAAAAAGGCACATTTATGAATTTTGAATCCTAGCTGTCACCTAGTTGAATAGTAGAATTGGGATGGTAAAATTATAAATAAAAAAGTGCACCTTGGTGATAATCTAGTTAAATCTCCCCATTTTTTACAAAAATGGATACTATGAGTGAAGTGAAACAACCTGCCTATCAGAGTTCATTGCTGGGCTAGCTGGAATATGCTTTTGCGCTTTAAATCTTATTTCAGTATTCTTCTCATTACCAATAATGTTTCACTTATTTATATAAACATTTCTTGCTTACCTACTTTTAAACATTTTATAATGACATGGAGACTATATTTTGTTATGATTTTTCAATGATCTCTCCATTTCTAAGCTCTAAGTTTGAGATCAGATTAGCTGGTTACCTAGGTGAGTAGAGGGGAAAGCAAGTTAACATAGTAGATTATGTCTTATATATAGGCTTGATTTTGAACAAAATTGCAAAGTCCTTTTTTGGGGGCAAATACACTAACAGTGATAGTTATTGAGACATCCATATTTTAATTAACTATGCATTAAGCAATCTCTGCATATCAAGCACTGTGCCAGGCATGGATATACAATGGTGACAAAGAAAGTTCAAGGGTCCCAGCCAGCATAATTCATAATCCAGTGACAGATAAAAACACTTACAGTGATAAGTAGCATAATTTGGGAAATGTACCATACTATTAGGGGATGTATAAGGCCACAACTTAGGCTTGGAAAGAATGAATGGGAGTTAGGGTGAAATAGTATTATCTAAAGAGTGAGGAAAGTTGGGAGATCTCAAGTTAAAGAGAAGGGGGAAAATGTTGCTGTGTTTCTATTACCGAACGACATTCATATGGTTAGAGGTAGAGTGCATGTGAGGGGATGGGCAAAAGCAGTTTCAGGAGATGGTAGTGGAAAAGTAAAGGCTGGAAAATGGAGCACTTTTAGGTAATTTATATGTTTGCACTTAATTCTAATGAGTAATGAGGAACCACAGATATAATCACAATTGCACTTTGGAAAAAAAAATTACTCTGGATGACTTTGGAGAAGATATTCAGTGGGGCAAAACTAGAGGTAAGTAGATCCATTAGAGTTCTATGGAAGTATTTCAGATGAGAGATGATTATCTGTTGCTAGTGGAAGTTTGAAGAAGCATCCACTTTTGGCTCGAATATTGGGGAAGACTTGTTGAAAACTTTAAGTATGTAAGATTTCATGTCACCCTTGATGAAGTTTGATATCTGAAGATGGCGGAGAAGGCAGTTAAGATGGTGAAATAGTGCAGGCTTTGGGGGGTGAAAATGCAGGGAATATGCAGTGAAAGAGTTTCTAAATTCAGATTTGTACCAAAGGGTGAGATGTATGAAGTAGAATAAGGCTAGATCGTAAGGCTAGAAAGGTACTGGGAGAAGGTTGTGGATAGCTCGGAGTACCAGATCGTCAGTTTATTAGACATAAAAGAAGTTATCCCAGGTCGTTGTACATGAAAGTACAGTGATCAGATCTGTACTTAAGATCTCTGGGTAATAATATGTAAAATAAGTAACAATAGTATATATAACATTGTCTTTCTCATGTTCTGTGTTCATTTTGTGCCTTCTGTGAAAGGATGAATGGATATGGTTTGAACTCATTTAGCTTTGTGAATAATGCTTTACATCAATATGAGAGGTACATTTAAAGAATCAGATGAGATATATATTCTCAGTGCTTCAGTACAAATGGTCCAAATTATTATTTTTTATTATTCTTTTAAAAAAATACTTAGATACTTAGAATGAGTTTACCTTCAAAAAACAATA
>NW_012140191.1:788843-798497 GCF_000956105.1 Propithecus coquereli
TTATGTATTGCCTATGGCTGCTTCCTCTCTATGAAGAGTTGCAACAGAGACTTAATGGCTTTTAAAGCCTGAAATATTTACTCTTTTTGCATAAAAAGGTTGCCACCCCTGCTTGAGAAGAAATACACACACTGATAAATCAGAGTAGGAGGGGTTCAAGAAGCTCCTTGTCGGAATACAATGCCGACCCAGTCCTGCTTCTGAATGATGCTATCTGGCATTTTTTCTGATGATTTAAAAAAAAATAAACTTTTGGAAATTTTATATGTGTTAAATTAGATGAATGCTTTGTGTGAAGATAAAATGACAAATTTTGTAGCTATGGAGTTTGGTCTAGAGAGAACTTTTGAATAATATTCCATTTGCCTTTCAGAATTCTTTAAAAAAGAAAATTATGACTCTATGAAGAAGAAAAAAATAAACTTTTGGAAATTAGATATGTGTTAAATTAGATGAATGCTTTGTGTGAAGATAAAATGACAAATTTTGTAGCTATGGAGTTTGGTCTAGTGATAATATCCAATTAATAAAATACCAGGAGTATCTAAGATTACAAAATGTTACTCTGTGTGTGTGTGTGTGTACACTCACATGCGTTCTGGCTTCTGATGCACACAAAGTTAACCAAGAATTATTATTATTTTATTTGTGCCAGTATAAGGATAATTTAGTTCAGTGAGTGCTGACTAAAGCTAAATTCTATCCTAATTTTTAGCAAAATACATTTTAAACTGATTTAGAGAAGAAAAGGTATAGATAAGTCAACTTTTCCTATGGCTCAAGAATTTTCTTTTGATGTTTTGCCGAGATCAGTCTAAGTTGTTATACATTTCTGCTCATGCAGTGGTTTTTACTCTGCAAGCAGAAGTGAGAATAGATCATAACCTGTTCAAGAATGCTTTCCTTGACACATTTCAATTCATGGAAATGTGCCAGTAATTATATACTGTAGGAAGGGTTTATTGCCTTTTAGCATTAACTTTACCATCCCCTGATACAGTGTGGTATCAAATTGGAAAATGAGGATTTTAACTGCTTGAGAGAATAAAATCTGATGTAGTGTGTGAAAGTAAACTCTATATTAGTGTAACATTATATGAGTAATATTTTATTTTAATTGTTTATAAATATAAGCAAAATGTTATATTTTATTACTATATGTGTACACTTTTGATCACTTGAGACATGAAGAAATATTATTTTACTCTGAAGAGTTTTTAATGACTCATCGTGCTTTAGTGTTTCCCTTGTGAGATTCTTCTGTTGTTTAATGGTGTATGTTTCAAAAATAACTTTCTTAGACATTCAAAAATCTCCTCCAAGAAATATAATTTAATTGGTATAATGTCAACTACAACGTTTTGTTTGTTGTATTGAAAATAAAATCTTTCAAATTGTTACTGGTTTTAATCACACTCCCATCTGTCATTCTCTACTCAGACAATGGATGTTTATTTCTGCTTTTTTTTTTACTCCAAAATTATCTTCTGGAGACTTATCCTCTGCTAATTCCTATTTTTTGTATTTTAAATCCTCCACCAACTACCTGGATATTTTGGGAAGATATCTTTTCTTTGAGAGTTTCCTTTTGTAGAAAATAGTAGTAATAATACCTTCTCCGCCTAACTCTCAGAGCTGTTCTGAGAATTCAAAGAGATGATGTCTGGAACATGCATTGCAAAGTCCAAGCCCCATATAGGAAAATGTTTTCAAGCTCAGTGTCATTATGTCTTCCATTTTTCATCGCCTCTACCTGATCCTCCACTGCTTCCACCTGTCTGAAAACATAAATTTTTGTGATTTCACTTCCAGTATTTTTCCTTAAGAATATTTAATAATTTTCCTGTGTAAAACTTTATTTCACTCGTTCTTGATGATACTCTTCACTTTCTATTTTTATTAACTTATTTGGTGTAATCTATGCGGATCTGCCAATAACCTGAAATTTATTTCGATTTATGGAAAGAGCATGCATTACATTTATTTAAAAATTGTGCCTTTTAATGTTCTCTGAATATTTTTGATCTGTTCCTATGATTTCTCACATTAAAAGTTAGTTAGATTGAAAATTTCTAGGGTACAGAGGTTATACATGGTGTTACCTTTTTTAAAATGACATTTATAATAGTCTTATACCTGCATGGTCAGCTGCTATGATAGAATGTTAGGTTGGAACCCACTTCTGCCCTTAATTGGCCATGTTATCTTTGCTGAGTCAAATAATATTCTTGAGTAAAATTTGCTTTATTTGTAATATATGAATAATATTTCTTATCTTGGTTTTTGCTAAGGCAAAGGGAAATTAATATTTTATAAAGTTATGAAGTCCCATACTGTGAAAACCATAATGATTTTGATTAATGAAAATAACTTAAACATCATTTTTTCATGCTATCTTATTATTAATAGTATTTCATTTATGCCATTATTTCTTAATTATATTTATTTAGTTCTTCTGGGTATATCAAAATTTTAATAGTATTTTATGTCATACTGCATGTGTGTTTAGTAAAGATAGATGCTTGGTTATTTATTGTGACCTCATTATTTTTAATGATAGTCTAGTTATAGCCAGGAAAACCACTGATGCCCGTGGCATTGTTTCTTATTTATAGAAATAGCCTTGTGGCTTACTTTTATCTACTTGCTTGTTATATGCTTGTCTTTCTGTATTTTTGCAACGCTGTTCTCTAGTGCTCTGATACTGGGTAGCCACATAAATGTCTGCACTACTTTTTATTGATGTCAGTTTGGAAGGGGAATATCTAAACAATTATATATTTGCAAAACTTTTATGATGTTACAATAAACCTCTTCTCTCTTAATATATTACAAATTTGATCTCGCTTTTTGGGAATTTGTGTGGTTGGGTCCTGGAAACACTGGAAAAAATATGCCATCCTTAGTCAAAAAAATAAATGTCTGCAGAGTTGTTTGAATTTCTTGTAGAAGAATGTGGAACAGGATATTTCAACTTACTGATTTAAAGATACATCAAGTGTTAGAGGAGATCAGTCTGGTTATTTGGAAAAATTAGCACATGCAGTGATTATAGGTATAAACTTTGGGGTCACAGTGCCTGGTTTTAGTCTCTATATGTCATGTCTTTATTTGCATGATTCTGGGCAAGTTGATTAACTTCCCCTTGCCTTGGTATTCTCATATGTAAAATGGAGGTAGAAATAGGCCTATGTCAATTACTTTGGAGGGAGTTAGGGAAGATTTAAATTAACAACATTAAAATAAGACATTATAGTTAGTGTGCTTAGCATATGCTGGTACTTAAGAACCACCCAGTACATTTTAGTAATTGTTATTATCAAAATCATTAATAATACAGAGTTCTTAGTTTAATTCAGATTTGAAGACTAATAATGTATTAACATCTGTAATAGATACCAATTTTTTAAACTAATTTTCTAAAACTATTAAGAATGGAAATGGTGTGGAATTACAACAAATTTTCAGCAAAATTTTGTTACTGAGTACCAAAAATGAAGCCTTCCTCAGTTTCTGCATGTGTTTCATTGACAAGTGCAGATTTAGCATGACTAGAATAAATTGAAAATTGGATTTATTTATACCCGCTTGGGAGGATTACATCCAGAATTTATACTTTTCACAATTAGCTTTGCCAGCCAGATCGTCATTGAAGAATTTCACCTATCCTTTAATTTTTAGTGGTATTAGGAGTAGGTTAACTGATTAAGCGATGGTCATTTAATTAAATTCCTTTCAAACTAGACCATGAACCTGAATGTAGTAGTCAGTGTTCGCAGTATCCCTTGTAGATCTTATTTTATCAGCAACTGTATGTGTCACTCCTAAGTGACTCAGGGCTTTCATTTTTTATTCTTCTTACACAGTATTTTTTGAGAGGGTTTATCAATAGCTTAGTCATTATATAAGCCATCACCAGTAAAGCAGTATATTGGCTTATAATGTCTGACAAAAAATGTTAACTATCATGACTTTGCATCATCAATGAGAAGCAAAGACTGGGGACTGAGTCTACATATCTAGAGAAATATAGAGTATATAAATCTGTATTGTAAAAAAAATAATAAGGATAATTAATGTTTTATTATAAAGCCCATTGTAATGAAATCAGAATAATTTTATATCAGAAAGCTTGATTTATACTTTCGGTATGTTTTCTTCTAAATAATAGTGCATATGTTAGGAATTCATTTTGTCCCAAATTATAGAAAACCCAACTAACTGTAGTTTAAACAGCTAGGTGTTTATTTTTCACATGTAAGGAGATGTTTGGAAGCAGGCAGTCAGGCCGGTCTACTGCTCAAAGCTGCGGTTCCCAACCGTCGGGCTGCAGACCGGTACCAGTCAACGGCCTGTTAGGGACCGGGCTTCAGAGCTCCGCTGCCCCAGCCCACCGGCTGTGGAAAAATTATCTTCCCTGATGCCAGAAAGATTGGGCTGGGGACAACTGGCTCGAAGAGTCCTTAAGACCCAGACTCCTCCTGCTCTCCTTTGCTGTCTTTAACAGTTGCCTTTCCTTCTTGGAGTCATAAGACAGCCCGCTGCAACTTTAGGTATCATTTCAGAATTATAAGCAGAAAGAAAGGGGAAGAAGAAAGGCCAACAGGGCTTTTTCCTGCAAAGGCATTGCCATTTTATTCAAGTAAGGACATTTCCTAGGAAATTCTCTCTCCATTGTTTTGGTCAGAGCTATCTCCTCCCGACCCCTGACCCCAACTGAAAGAGTTTTAGGAATTATTTTGAGTTGTGCATTGTTTTAAATTGTTAAATAAGGGTTTTCTTAGTAAGGAATAATGGAATCAAGGAATAGGTAATCTGAGAAAAAAAGAAATCTTTGCTCAGCCAAGTTTTAAAAGTCGTGTTAATTGTTAATAAAGCAATATCATGAAAAGTATTATTTTTATGTGAAATTTCCCCAGCTTAATAATTTAAATATATGAATAAGAAAATGAAAGAGTTTTATATTTTTCCCATAAAAGCTAATTTATTTAGGAAAAATTAGTGGTAGGGAAGTAATAAAATTTTTCAGTTTAGTGAATTAGTTTTAACCTATATTGCTTTTTAATATGAAATAAGGCTAAGGTCAAAGTAAATAAAAGTAGCACCAACTTTTTCATTGCCCCGTGAATTTTGTACACATAAATATTAAAGCTGCATAAAATATTACAGAAACATTAAATTTTATTGTATCCTTAATTGTACATTCATATGAGGAGACCTTTTCCCCTAAACATATTTTAGTTTGCATCCCATTACAAATTAAATATGTACTTTCTGTAGATGGATCTTTATCTACACCATATTGTTAAATCACACCTTCCACTAATCTACAATTATTCCCTACTTGAAGTAAGGTGCAATAAGCCTACCAAAAATTGAAATCACATTGAAAAAGTAATTTAGCATATTTTTTTCTAAAAAGAGTTAAGAATATAATTCATTTAAATTCTATGGTGTGATTCTTATAATAATAGCGGGATGTGGAATGAAGTATCATTTAGAGAAGAGTATGATTAAATGCCCCTGAGAGTTTGAGGTTAAGGTAGTCTATTCAGATCAAGTGTCACTTCACTAGAATTTTAAAAGATGAATAGAATTTTAGCACCAAGTGAAAATGTTTGAAGGAATGATACAGTATGGTATGATTTGGATAATGTTATCTATCCTTCTACAAGAGACACAGAATAAGAGATGAGGTTGCCAGATCATGAAGATATTTGAATATCTTCTTTGGGATTAGCAAAATTCTGAGGGTTTTGAAAACCTAAATTTACATGGTAAAATTGTTATGTCAAAATTGTTAGCTTCAGTTGCCTGTCTTTTTTGTACTTTTTGCAAAAGGACCTATTCTGGTTTACCTATTTGTAAATAAGAAAATTTATCTAGTTAATTCAAGGAAAATATTTTTCCTAAAACACGTGTTATATATCTGAATTGTTCTGAATAAGCCAAATAACTTCTTTGGGTGTCTTTTTAATATAGATAACTAGTACTTTTTGTTTATAAAGGAAATGAGGGTATCTATATATTGCTATCGTATATATTTGTTGTCCTATGAAACAAATTGGTGTTAGGTGAACAGCTTTTACTCTGTAAAAACAAGTTTGTGTCTCAGTACTTTTTCAAATAAAATTATTTGATTCACTTTTCTTTTTATAATGAAGGGACTTCTAGGGTCAGCCCATGCATTCTCAGGAAATCAACATTTTTATACCAAATGAGTTTGTCAATATGAAAATGCTAATTCATTTCAGTAGGTTCTTTATATGGTAAAAAAAAAATCATAATGTTCTACTGTTATGTATTGCTAGCATAGCAATGATGTAATGATTACAGTGTGCCAAGACAGAGGCTAAACATGTTAAAATACACCTTTTATTTACTTACACACTCCTCATGAGTTAGGCATTATTTCCCATATTTGTGGTTGAGAAAATGTCTGAGAGTAACTTGCCTTTTATTTGTCAAAGTCTCAATTTGAACTTTGGCCTGTGTGAGATGTTAAGATACCCACCTAAGGTGAAAAAGCTCTGGAAATATAAATCATTAATTTTTTTCTCTCATTATGAAACTCAATTTGGAATAGATTGGTAAGAAGTGAGTTTTTCACCTTGTTTGACTTTGCATACTTATATATTTTTATCTCTAAATGTATTATTTATCCCAGGACAGTTTTGTTGCTATGGAATTTTCATTGTTTCCCGCTCATGATAGCATTTATGAGTTTTTCTGTTTCTTATTCTTTACTTCCTTTTCTTCATGGCAATTGATACTTTTCTTACCCACTCATATTTGAATAAACGAAAGACAATTGTAGACTTCAAGGGATTCTTTAGAAACATAAAAACATCTTACAGGCTCATATAAAAAGATTTGTGGCTTCAGTCAGTTTTTTTCCATCGTATCACCACTTGGCTTAAAGTTTTGTGTGGACAAAATGCTGTGATGACATCCCAAGTAGCTCATTAACTTCTCATTTCTGCCTTCTTCGCATTATTTCTCTAACTGCCCATCAAAATTCAATGTGTAGCTTTGGACCTACTGAAAACAATCTGGCAAGATATCATTCAAAAGCATATATTATTTACAGAGCACTTGAAAAGTACTAGGGATTGATCAAGGATGGAAAGCACAAAAACACATTTAGCTTTTATCAATGATTTATTTTAAAAGTGAAAAATAAATAAGATGTATAGTGCATTTCTAGGAAATAGAGGCCAAGTCTGCCTGGCACAACATTGGAAAAAGCAAACAAATAAAGTCTTTAGTGTTGATTTTTGGTTAACTTATTGGTATATATATTTTTGTTTTTCAAAATCTACTTTCTTTTATACAAACATAGAAATTAAGTGACCATTTACATATAAGAACACATTTTGAGTGCTGAAACAGATTTTACCTCTAACAGATTCTGTTTTACTCTTTTTTTAGTGGCTGTGTTTGAACTGGCCATCTATCCTTAAACATAATTCTCAAGTGAATGCTTTTTTATTACTCCATATTAATTATACATTTGATTTAAAAATCATAGATTTCCACCTTCTGCAAAATTAACCTGCAATGTTTTGCTCTTCATTGAGATATAATAAACATTTATAATAAACAGTGAATGGTCATCTCTGTTTCCATTTTGCCTTGCAGAGCAAAGATGTCTTTCCCTAGGAAATAAAATAAAATATAAAATAAATTTATCCTGAATATTTTCATTAGTTTCAAATTGAGGCCCTCTTTAGATGGAGAAGGAAGCCTGAGTCAGTGATATCCACCTCCATTGTCTCAGAGGAATAAATAGAAATGTCTATGAAAAATTCCTTGTTGTCTTACGTTTTAAGGGTGAAGTTCAAAAGCTGAAATTGCTAGATAATAAGTGCCTCACATCATAAGATGGTACTAGACACATTCGTGTAGAATTTTCAAAAAGATTGAAAATCAGGTTCAATGACTATTAACCCCTCTTGCCAACCTCCATTTGGAAGGATATTGAGGAGAATTACCAGTGTAGAGTGTGTCAGCCTACTGGGGAATTTGTTGTCCTGGGGAGTTTCCTCACCCTTATTCCATAGAAATTGAACAGGAAAAATCCCAGTGAGAGTTCCTAGAGAACTGACATGTGTTTGTCCCTGTTGGGGTCTGACGTGTCTAAGTGAATATAGACAACGTCAGAAGCAGATAGATCCAAGTTCTGTGGGTCTTGAAGCTTATACAATACAGAGAACTCTCTTTGTATTATGTTTGCAAATTTTATAAACGTTGACTATGTAAACATACTTCTAAGGCCCTTTTCAGGGATTTGGAAGGGTCTTATACAAGAGACCGTAAAGTTTAAACATTCTTAATTTCATCATACGTATACTTCCAATATAAAGTAATGTTTGCTTCCCACTTGCTGAATTCAGAAGCATGAAAATTTGCCAGGAATACTTGAGAAGACAGAATTCTGCAAGACTGAAAGCCGCTAATGCATCTAGCATTTTTCTATGTCGAGGATGCTTTAGTTTGCCACAAGCTAACTATATACTGGAGGAAGTAGCTGGGCTTCATCTGTCCTAAGAGGAGTCCTGCCCAAGTGTATTGTTTGCTGGAGGGGAGCACACCCTAACATTAAGAAAATCTGGGATGATTTTACATGGTTAGGATCTGAGAAAGAAATCATTACAATTACAGTCCCTTTCTCCCCCACTCCCTGCAAAGAATGTAAATTAATGAAGAAATTGTGTAGTGCCTCAAAAACAAAACAAAACAACCACCAACCCATATATGTCCTGTAAAAGACCCAGCATCTGATGATTGCTAGAATGGAACAACCAGTCTGTGTTGAACAAGATAGAACAAGAGAGGGGCCTGTATTTCACCCCTCTGTCATCAATCCCACTGCTAAAGCCCTGTCCAATTTTGCAAGAGCTGGCAGCTAGAAAGAGGATGAAGGAGATGAGAGAGTAAAAATCAGATCACATGTCCCTTCTGATATGGAGTGAAAAAATCTTAAACTTGAGATTGAAGTTTGGTTTTTGACAAGACTGAACCATTTAGTAGTAAAAGTGAGTTGTAATTATCAGTAAAGGGACTGTTCTATGTCTGAAAGTTACCTGGAAGATCGAGATGTTTTCAGAGTATTCAAGAATGAAGATCCAACAGAGCAAATTGAAAGGCAGAAGACAGAGAAAAAGGAAACCTTATTTTTTTTGTTCCACATCAAGTTCAGGCTGCTCGGTAAATAAGATCCATTTATATTCAGTCAAGTAATAGTGATGCCTTTAGCTAAATGCACTTTGCACTCCCCCTGTGGACCTGTTTCCAGGCACTGAGTATCTTAGTCTATATTCCTGTTAATGTAAACTGCCTGAAATTGCAAGACAACCAACCTTATAGGGTAAGAATAGGTTTAATTATGTGGCAACTTTCCTCCAAATATCATGACGGAAAACACTGGAAGTACATTTCATAAAATCCTACATTATTTTGTTGTTTCATTTGCAATGTAGTTAATTAAATTTGCTTGAGTTACTGATGTTAGCACAAAATGTTTTTGAGTATTAAGTCCAGAAGTATAATTTAAAAGTGGAACTAGACATGCATAGAGATATTTCCAATTACTCTGGAAATTTAGTTTTTCCTTTATATGTTATCATAGATGGCTTTATTTAATATTTTAAT